>NW_007256321.1:28750-78318 GCF_000164805.1 Carlito syrichta
GGGAGGCCAAGGTGAGAGGACTGCCTGAGCCCATGGGTTCGAGACCAGCCTGGGCAACTTGGTGAGATCTCATCTCTACAATAAATCAAAAAATTATTCGGGCTTGGTGGTGCGTGCCTGTAGTTCCAGCTACTTGAAAGGCTGAGGCGAAGGATCACCTGAGCCCAGCAGGTCAAGGCTGCCGTGGCCATGAGCGTGCCACTGCACTCCAGCTTAAGCAACAGAGTGAGACTCCAACTCAAAAAAAAAAGAAAGAAAGAAACTGAGGGAACAAGAGGGATGGAAATTGAGGGGGCAGGAGATGGAGAGGAGAAAGGGAATAAATATGAGGTATGAATAACATGGGAACAGAGTCATGAGGAGTCCAAAATCCAGGTAAAAGATTATTCTTAGGACGATGGTGGTTCTTACTCTGAGAGGAAGGTAGCAGGTGAGGTAATGAGGTGAAAGTATAAAGTATAGAACTTATTTGGCGATGTTCATGCTGGCTGATGCCAATCAGTCCCATAATATAAGGGCTAGATGGCTAGTGGGGGCCAAAGCCAAGAGACCCTACCACCAGCATGCTGCACGTGGTTTAAGGGCTCTGCTAGACAGGTAATAGAATCTCAAAAAAGGAGCACAGAACTCAAACTGAGGATCAGGCTCCAAATGTGGAGAATGAGAAGGAGTTCATCAGAGGAGGACGGAAGAGGTGACAGCAGATGCATGGATGAGGTCTGGAAATGCATGGCCAGCCAGGAAACTGGCTAGAAGGGAGGTGAGGGATGACTCAGCTGGGAAAGGCCTCAGAGGCCCTGGAGGCCACTTAAGGCCGTGGGAGGATTTTAGGCAGCTGAGTGAAATCATCAGATGGGCACTTTAGAAGAACTGGAGAGAAAGATACAGGAAGGACAGGAAAATCACTTTTTCCATGAGGGATGACTGAGCAGTGGAGAAAGCACAGATCCCAGAGGTACATTTATGGGGTCAAACTGGCAGGAGGGAAAAAGTCAAGTGAGGCATGAAAGCAGGCCTAAGGCAGAGTGAGGAACCCAGAGCACACCGAGCACCACCTAGACTGCTCAAGACCGTCTATGAACTGCACCCTCTTTGCTCGAGTATTTCTGGAACAGGAGACAGTTTGGGTTCCCCCAGGTGGGAGGCAAATTCTACATATGCTTTGAAGTCTCCTCCAATCTCAAATTACTAATTGGATTCTTGCTATTTACTCAGGCTGATCCAACTCAAGCCTAGGTCATGATGTTACCCTTTGAGTCGACATACGACATCTCACTAGAGAAGTGGGATGGGGCTGGAAGGACCTCCCACTATCGATGTGAGACTGCTGAGTGCAAAGAGCACGGAGAATTAATTGAGGTTTATACTGGCCCAAGGAGAAAGTGGGAGTGGGAAGCCACCAGCAGAAAACAAGTCTGTGATAATGAACCCAACAATTGGTTTCTTCAGGCTCTCAGAGTCTTTGCCACTTCTTTGACAAATTTGACTGTTAGTTAGAAGTAATCCAAGCACAGGCTGAAGAGTGGCCTTTCTCAGCAAACACAGTCCATGAACCAGCCTGAGAACAAGCAGGCCCTCAATGTTAACTGTGAATATGAGGGAGCTTTTAAATGAAAGCAGCTCTCCCATACTGTCAGAAGATTTCAGTAAGCCGTACAAATGAGGCAAAAAGCAGGAATTAGCAACTCGGACACTTCTTACCCGGAATTGGCACATGGCTAACCATCGTATCTAGGACAGTCAAGGAGGTCACTCAAAGACAGAGCAACACTTCATGCAGAAAGTCATTTTAAAAACCACTTTTCCAGATTTGCTGTATTGTTTTTTGAAATTGGACTTTTAAGAACTCTCAGGGAAAAGGCTTTATTTAAGACAGACACTTCTAGTTAGTGCTAACGTTAGCCCTTTAGCCCAGTGGTTACAATTAAAGGCAGGAATGGACCAAAATCTCAGTCATTACCTGCCCGTCCTGGTGAAGCATGCTAAATGCAGAGACTGTCTGTACAGTGTGGCACTCACAAGAAGGGGCAGGTGGAAACAGGCCAGACTCTCTCCCTTTTCAGACACTTTTGACCTTCACCTGAATGGCCTGTCTTCAGCAAGGTAACAGGGTTGGCTTCATAAATGGATCTGAGGTCACCAGAAATGGGAAATGGGCTTGCTACTGAAGAGTTCCCAGATAAGCTTCTTAGCCCTACAGAACGTTTTCTGAGACATCTAAGGTTCCAGATGCACTGCACACACACTCCCCTCTACATTCTGTTCAAGCAGCAGCACTGCCCTTCACCCCATAACCGTTTATTTTTGAAAAAAAGAAAAGAACTCTGTGGTGAGTTTTTTATTTTTCTATTTTAGGGTACACAATTTCACATTTTTAAAAAGGAAGTTACCGTGAGTATTTTAGAAAATATTTAGGCATGGTGGAATAAAAAATACTCTATATCTTTTATCCATAAAATGGTTTTAAAGGGAAATGGAGATTCTTGGATTGGGTCACAGACACAGCAGTTGAAGCCATGAGAGGCTATGGCAAGCTGCTCAGGTGACATCGCTGCTGAGCTGAGGCAAACAGCACTGTCACGATGCCGACCTCTGGCAGCTGTCTTGGCTCCCAGAGGTCCGGCCCTGAGCCATCAATCCTCCCAAACAGAAACCACTTGTCACAAGCTGTTTAAATGTCTGCATGGCCAAATTGTACTTCTCAGTCCCTTCTTTTTTTCTTCTCTCTTCCCCTCATCTTCATTTCCTCCATTTTGTTTCCTTTTAATCCTTCCTTCTGATACTGTTTTTTTTTTTTGGTTATCTTGTATTATTTTGTTATTTTTTGAACTCTTGTTCAAAAGCCTACTGCCTCCCTACAATAGTACAGTATTAATCCCTTATCCCAATCACATCTGATCCTTAGAGATATTCCCCATCTAGTCTGACCTCTTCCAGTTTTATCCCTAAACAGCCTTAGTGCATTGTAAAAAAAAAAAAAAGTAGACATAGATGTGGGGTGATGATGTCCCACTGTATATCTAGAAATATGCAGTTATTAAGGGGTGAATTAGTCTCTTAGGACTGGCTTAAAGCAACACAAATGTATTCCCTTACAGTTCTGGAGGCCAGAAATCCAAAATCAGTTTCACTGGGCTGTAGTCAAGGTGTTAGCAGGGTCAGCTCCTTTGGTGGAAGCTCTAGGGGAGACTCTGGGTTCTTGTCATTCTAGCTTCTGAAGATTGTCTGCATTCTCTGGCTCATGATCCCTTCCTCATGTTATTCCAACCTCCTGCTTCCATTGTCACATCTCTTCTTTCTGTAGTCAAATCTTCCTCTGCCTCTCTCTTATAAGAACATTTGTAATTACATTTAGGGCCTACCCAAACAACCCAGGAAAACCTCCCCGTCTTAAGGCCCTTAACAAAACCACTATAAAATCCCTTTGGCATATAAAGTAACATTCTATAGGGCAGGATTCCTACCATATACAGGTTCCAGGAAGTAGGACATGAATATCTTGGGGGCTATTATTCAGCCTACCACAGGGAGCTAAATTACCTCCATTCATTTCTATTTCTTTCAAGAGAGCCAGTGAAGAGGAGTGACATCTTTGAGGGATCTCCTAAAAGATGAATCTCCCCGTATTAAAAGAAAGTGGTAAGTTCAAGTACTTTGTTGATAATATATTATTTGTGATATCTCACAATTTATCTTGAATTATCAGGGTATCATAACACCAAAACCAGAAAACATGTGGTAGGCATAATTCTAAGATGGTCCTCCAGAGTCCCAACCTCAGGTCTACATACCCTATGTAATCCTCTCCCTTTGACTGTTGGTGGGAACTGTGAATATAATGGAGTGTCACTCCCTTGACTGCATGCATAATGTTTAAGTCTGTCAGAGCTGACTGTCTTGCTGACTCTGAAGTGAGTTACCATGCTGTGAGACAGCCCTGTCACCACGACCTGAGGGTGGGTTTCTAGGAGCTGAGAGTCACTACCAGGTAATAGCCAGTAAGAAAATGAGGATCCCATCCTAGAACTACAAGGAAATGAACTCTGACAACAACCTGTATGAGGTTAGAAAAGGACTCCAGATGAGATAGCCTCAGATAGGAATGCAGCCACAGTTGACACCTTAATTTCAGCCTGTAAGACACTGAGCAGAGGGCTCAGCTAACTCATGACAGTCCTGGCTTACAGAAACTGTAAGATAATAAATATGTTTTGTTTAAAGTCACTAAGTTTATGGTAATTTGTTATGCGGTAATAGAAAACTAATAGTGTTGACCAGCATTGAATTTGAACTGGGAGTTAGATGGATAAACTTTGGAAGGATCAATAAGCTATCTGAAACCATATGGAAATTTTAGAGTCTTCATAAACATGTACATTTAACTCAGGAATGAGTCCATAACTTGCACCATATCCTCAACAGGCCCATAACAGATGAAGAAAATTTAATTAGGGTTTGAATGGAGCGGTCAAAAAATAACCTTTTGAGATGTTTCTCTTGAGGTCCCAATTTGGCATGATATCAAAAAGTAGGGAGACTCTACAAAGAAAAAGTGGGGACTAAAAAACTATTCTTTGTTAATATCCTTCCATTACTTACCACACAGGGCAAGGTAGAGAATGGAAATATAGGAGTATATTTCATTGCAAAATATTTCTCTAGAGAGAAATACAGTACAGTCTCCCACCCCCAGTGCAGATCTCACTGCCTTTAACAGTACAAGTACACAACAGGCAGAGCCCACCACATGCTAAAGTTGCCATCCTCAACTGTTACCTTGACCTCTTTCCTAACACTCTATGGTGGCCACTCACCACTCTATGGATAAATGCTTCAAAACCTCTTTCCAAGTTTCCCCGAATGAACTCAAAGTCTTCTTTATTCATCTCAAGAGTAACTGCACAAACTCCTTTCCACTCATTCAGGTGAACAATGACTGACAGAGTGACTTCTTTTTATTACATGATTTCCTAGCAATCAAAAAAGTCAACCTGCCTGGGAATCTAACCAACCAGGCCTGTAATTCAAAGCATATACATTCATCTAATGCCACCACCATGCTATGTACTGATCCCTACTGAGTGACCTAAAAGCTAAAAAAGAAAGACATTCAGAAATAAGCCCTGGATTAGCAAATAAAATTGCTGTTAAATAGGCAAGAGCTAATGAGGCTATAATTATTTTATCCAATTCAGCATTTATTGTCTGAGCACTTGCAAATATGCAGCCCACTGAGCTGGGCTCTATGAAGAATACAAAGATTCCTAAAATATTCTCAAGGTTAGAATATGCTGGTGGCAGAGGCATGAAAACAACTCCGCAAACTCTTTTAAGACGGGAAAAAAGAAGTAGTATAATATAGATACAACACTGTGGGAGAAAAGAGAAAGTATGAAGTCCAACTTGGTGGACCTTGAAGAATGAGTAGGTGAACATCTTGGAGATGTTCCTTCCAAATTAAAGGAGGATACAGTCACAGGTGAAAAGAAAGCTAAATAGGCATGATATGTGCAGAGAGGATGAGGAGCACGAGAAAGAGGAGTAGAGGCTAACAACTGGGCACAATAGGATATGAAGTTGGAAAGGCAGATGGGTCCCAACTGTAAGAGATAGACCAACTTTATCCTATAGACAATAAGATGCCAGCAAAGGACTTTCATTGTGTTGTTGTTGCTGCTGCTAGTGTGTGTGTGTGTGTGTGTGTGTGTGTGTGTGTGTGTGTGTGTGTGTGTATGTAGTCATTAGAGTAATAGAATTCAAATAGTGCTTTAAGAAAACAAATTTGACAACAGTTTGTAAAATGGCTTGTAAAAGCAAAAGATTAAAGAAATGAAAACTGGTTAGGAGTCCATTAGAATAATGCAGGTTCTGATGGCTAACACTCACAAAACACTAAGTGCTATACTTGGATTGTCTAATTCAATCTTCAAGACAACCTTACAAGATAGGTACTATTACTACCCTCATTTTCTACCTGAAAAAATGGAGCCTTGGAGAAGTTAAACAGCTTATCCACAGTCATAAAGTGGATGGAAGGAACAGGTTCCTAAATAAAGTCTGACTTCTATGCCCAAGTTTTTAATATGTTGTTTCTTAGGTGACAAGGTCTGGACTAGGGCAGCGGCAGGTGATAAGGGAAACATTTCAAGGGTAGAATAAATTGAACTTGGTGCCAGGTTAGATCTGGGAATAGGGAAGAGAAAGATTTCTAGCCCAAGTGTCTACAGATGAGGATGTCACAGGCCAAGATGACAGAATAGGACTGAAAACTCCAACACTGGCTGCAGCAAGTGCAGAGCTACTAAATCTGTGAATCTCATGGATGACCCTGACTCATACATTAGCATTTCATTCTATGAGGAATTAACCAGCCATGAGCTAAAGTTTTTCTCATTAACAGATATTCAATGGATGGGGAAGTAGCCTCTTAGTAGACCAAACAAATGAGATGCACTGACACCTCTTTGGAAACCCTGCATCTGCACCACCACCAGAGGCCAACCAGTCCCCATTATTGCCATCAGGTCATTTACCTTCTATCTTACTCTCTTCTGGGTTCTCCTTTCAGCCGATCCATCCATTAGCCACATCTTTATCACCAAGCAGAAAAACACAAAGCCAGATGGTGAAATTCAAACTGATGAAAAATATTCCTTGAATTTCTGATTAAAGGTGTTCAAGGGAAATGTTAAAATTACTGGACAAAATGAAACCTATGACATAAACTAGTCATGCTTTTCCTAAAACCTAAAAACATACAGAATTCAAAATTTATAAAGGTTAGGCCTCAAGAAGCTACTCTTAAGTCCCAAATGACTTATGAAAGTTTGCATTCTCTATGTGTGTTTCCACCAAGTAAGCAAGGATACTTCAGAGCTTCAACACCAATCACCTTCTGCATCAGGACAGAAGTTGCTTGTGCTACATGATTTGCAGTTTGTCAGTCTGAAACATTCTGATGTAAAATGATTCATCTCTTGTGTACTTAAAGAAATCATCGTCACTTCACCTTTTACCATCTTTACTTTCTTAAAAGCCAATAAGACCTGGAATTACAGAATGATTCTTCTTATCATCACTTTTGTACACATCACATGGCTTAGTAGTACAACCCCAGCAAACATGAGTCTGCCACAGACTAACAACAGAAAACAGAAGCCAGTATACAACCAATACCGCCATCTGTTGGTGTCAGGCAGAGTTGACCCACTTTTGCTTGGTATTGTAGTGTCTCTCATTCTCCTTCAATAGCTTTAGAAGGTACAGAAAGCTTTGGTTACATGGTTGCTTTGTATAGTGGCAAAGAAGTCTGGGCTTTTAGTGTACCTACCACCCCTACCTGTACACACTGTATCCAACAGGTGATTTTTCGATCCTCAACCTCTTCCCACCCTTCCCTTTCTGAGTCCCAGTGTCCATTACCATTCTCTATGTCTTTGCATATCCTTAGTTTAACTTCCACTTAAAACTGAGAGCATGCAAAATCTGGCTTTCTGTTCCTGCGCTAGTTCACTTAGGATGATGTTCTCCAATTCCACTGTGGCTTTGTTTCTACCTATCAAAGTTAGTAGTTTTTAAATTCCTAAATACAGAAGCCACTGTCTCTTTTGTTGAGCCTGGTAAAAGTAAAAGCGAACATTTCTTTTATTTTTATCTTATTTTTTTATAGAAAGGGTCTTGCTCTGTCACCCAGGCTGGAGTGCTGGGATTCCAGGTATGAGCCACTGTGCTGGCCAAAGCAACCATTTCTGAAAGTGTCTTAGATGACCATGACAATACACATTTCCATTTATTTTTCTTTTCTTTCTTTCTTTCTTTTTTTTTTTAGTCTGGGTATCACTCTGTGGTGCAGGCTAGAGTGCAGTGGCACAATCATGGCCCACTACAGCCTCAAACTCCTAGACTGAAGCGATCCTCCCACCTCAGCGGGGATCCTGAGTGGCGGGGATTTTAGATAAGTACCACTACACCTGTTATCTTATTTTATTTTGTACAGATAAGTTCTTGCTATGTTTCCCAGGCTGCTATTGTTTCTTTAACTACAAAAGTAGTTATAATTTATTTGCTAAAATGTGTTTTTAAAGAAATATTTGTTTTTGCAGAATCTAATATAGATAGACAAATATTTTCATATCACTCTTGGAGCTGACATTTTAAAGTATTCTTGAAGAAATGCATATGTTCTCACATAAAAACAAAGTTGACTCATTCATAAATATTGAGCTTTTCTTTTTTTCTTTTTTTTTTTTTTTGAGTTGGATTCTCACTGTGTCGCCCAGCCTGGAGTGCAGTGGCCGCTCCTGGTCACCGCAGCCTCGACCTACTGGGCTCCGGCGATCCTTCCGCCTCAGCCTTCCAAGTAGCTGGAACTACAGGCACGCGCTACCACGCCCGGCTAATTTTTTATTTATTGTAGAGATGAGGTCTCGCCAAGTTGCCCAGGCAGGTCTTGAACCTGCGGGCTCAGGCAATATTGAACTTTTCAATGTTATATATTTATAGACAATAGAGAGTATTGGGAAGCCCACTAGATCAAGAGTCAGCAAACAGATTCTCATCCAATCTGCCACTCAGTTCTATGAGCATAAATTCTGACTCTCAATTTCTTCATACATCAAATGGGGTTATAATGCCAATTATCTTTACCTAATGCATCTGTTGAGAAAAGCAAATAAGGTAACATATGTGGAAATGCTTTTAAAACTATGAAGTATGATAAAAATTTAAAACAGTCCCATCCTTTTGCTTAATTCAAAGAAGTTTCTTATACAAACACATACCACCAACTATCATTATCTGATTTATCTGGTGTGTATTTTTTGCAGATATCTGAATCTATTCCATATTTCTCCCAATGTTTGACTCTTCAAAAGGAATATTTTATACAAAAAAAGAGGAAGAGAATTGGACCATGAAATAAAAATAAGTGCTTCAGCTTCATATACCTTCATTCAGCCTCATAGCCTCTTTCATGATCCCACTAACATACACTTAAAATTAACATTAAACATGTAGAATAAGTAACAAATGCCACATTCCATTAAGGGGGAATTTCAGGAAGCTCTTTCCCCTTTGCACTTAAGAAATTTATTGCTAGCACCCTCTTGCAAACAACAAATTCAGGCCCAATAAAATTGGATAACAGTGTTGAATCTTTTTTTCTCATCTCCTTTAGTTTTATTCTAGCAAGCCTCAACTATTATGGTTACTTTAAGAGATAACTAAACACAAGGTTTGGTTTGGTTTGGTTTTTGGTAGAATTGCTTTATTCAATGGGTATAAAGTTTTAGTTATGCCAGAACTTAATCCTCTCCTCCTGATTAAGTTCTAGAGATCTGCTGTGCTATGGTTAACACTACATTGTACACTTTACAAAAACTTGTTAGGAGTATAGAGCTCATGTTAGGGATTCTTACCACAATAATACAGGAAAGAAAATAATAATTGGATTTATACACACCTTTCTCTTCTTCACTACAAGATCAGTGAGAGCTGCAGTTCTCAAAGGGGTATACTACAGTGTGAGAAGTATAATGCTAATGATGTTTATGTTGACATTAATGTTTATACTTTACTTTCTATTGCTATTATTATGAAATGAAATCCAATATTTCATGAAAACTATCATTTTTCTTAGCTTATTTTCTGGTGGGAATTTTTTGCAGTAGCCAGGTAGATGCTCAAAGAATAAGTAGTCTATAGTATCTTTTATTCCCTCAAACTGGTCTTAGAATCAGGAGAAAAAAAGATTACTTCTTCAACTCACAAATAAAGCCTTCTTTTCTGGTTCTAAAGCCTGACTACCTTATTTGTTCAATTTTATTTTAACCTATTTTTCTTAATAAAGCAATTAAAATTCTCTCAAGAAAACCCAATTACTGAGTCTAGCAGCTCTGAAAACACCTAACAACAATCTATGTTGGTCCCCAGGGCTATTTATATTCTATCTTCTTTCATTCTTGGGTTTGTCGTCTCATTAGGCTTGAAGCAATGTTTTTTTATCAAAGTTACTGTTGCCAGAAAACATAAGAACAAGATGAAGAACAAAAACTAAGAGAATACATTTATCCTCTCCTCCATCCCCATCTACACTGGCATGTTCAAGTGAAAATCTCCAAACACACTGTTTTACAGTCGTGCCCACCCAGACTCACCCAAATCTAAACATAGGCTAACACAGCCGATGCACCATCAAATGTAAGCAAGTACTTTTCTAACTGTTGCATTGCCTTCTATCAAATGAGAATCCACCTATGAACTAGGTGCGCCAAGCTCAGGCCTCCTGCTCCCAATTCTATGCTCTTCCCATTAAAGTAGTAGCACTTCCTGATGGGGATGTTCAACACAATACACACTATCCCTCACTATAACACTTCTTTTCCTCAACTTTATGGAGGTATAATTGAAAATTAAAACTGCATATATTTAAGGTGTGCAACATGATATTTTGATATACATGCATATTAAGAAATAATTAACATAACCAAGCTAATTAGCATATTCATCACCTCATGTAATTACCTTTTTGTGTGTATAGTAAGAACATTGAAGATCTCCTCTTTTAGCAAATTTCAAGTATACAATACAGTGCTATTAACTACAGTCACCACGATGTACATCCCTAGAACTTACTCATCCTGCATCATTGAAACTTTTTACGTTTTGACCCATATCTCCCCATCCATTTATCCCACCCCCTAGTCATTGGCAATCATCATTCTATTCTCTGATTTTATGAGTTCAATCTTTTTAGAGTCCACATATAAATGAGATCATACAATATTTGTCTTTTTGTGACTGGCTAATTTCACTTACCATGATGTCCTTCAGGTTCATCCATGTTGTTGCAAATAAGATTTCTTTCTTTCTTTCTTTCTTGCTTTCTTCCTTTCTTCTTTCCTTCCTTCCTTCCTTCCTTCCTTCCTTCCTTCCTTCCTTCCTTCCTTCCTTCCTTCCTTCCTTCCTTCCTTCCTTCCTTCCTTTCTTTCTTTCTTTCTTTCTTTCTTTCTTTCTTTCTTTCTTTCTTTCTTTCTTTCTTTCTTCCTTCTTGAATTAGAGTTTCACTCTGTCACCCAGACTGGAGTGCAATGGCATGCTCCCGGCCACCACAGTCTCGACCTGCTGGGCTCCAGGGATCCTTCTGCCTTAGCTTTCCATGTAGCCAGAACTACAGGCGTGTGCTACCACACATATGTATCTATCTATATAACATTTTCTTTATTCGTCCATTGATGGACACTTAGATGGATGCTATATCTTGGCTGTTGTAAATAATGCTGCATTAATATGGGAATGCAGATATCTCTATGAGATACAGATTTCATTTCCTTTGGCTATATACCCAGAAGTGGGATTGCTGGATCACAAGGTATTTTTATTTTTAATTCTTTAAAGAATCTCTATACTGAATCCCACATGGTAGTACCAATTAATTTGCATTCTTACCAGTATACAAGGGTTCCCTCCTTGAATCATGAAACCACTTTAGCTGTCTTTGGAGACTAAATCTCACTATTGTACCAAAGAAAAGAATGAGACAAAAAGTAAACGACCAGAATGACAGTCATGGAAGGGTGGCTGACTGAAGAGCCATCCTTTGAAGCCAGGTGAGCATAACACTAAAGAGACTCCCATGTGTTTAGGCAGTGAGGACACGTCCTTCCTGGATGTCATAGATGGAGCAAGATGAGAGCAAGCATTGCTAGATGTTTATTGAGTTCTGTACTGATACCACAATGGTACCAAAAGCATCACATCTAGTGGAAGAAAACTAGAGAACAAAAGCGGTCAATTACCATTTCAGAGACTATCTGGTCGGCCCCCTCACTATAAAAATGAAGAAAGTGGAAGTTGAAAAAATTAAGTGATTTACCCAAGTCCATAAACAGGTGAGAGGCAGAGCTAGGATTAAACCCCAGTTTCTCAACTCTCTGTCCAGTGCTGAAACCTTGACCAATTATGGTGTTGCTTCTTGGCAACCCACCAAATTTCACTCAGTGATGATGTTGAAAGAATATGGCCCCAGTAGCCACACATCCTTGACCGGAACAGATCAGTGATCATCAGGTGATTATTAGATACCCGAAGAAAACCTAAGGCAACTTTATCCCAAAGATCTCCTGAAATATGAGGCCAGTTAATCCCACCACACTTTACATCCTTATCCTATATCCCAAATTTTATTCTCTCTTACACCTTCACCCTCACACTGCTCAGGGCTTCTCCTCCCTGACCTTACTCCCCTTTACTCCCTTTTTTCTCTAACCTCTCACTGTACCCTCTGGGACTTGTTCCATGATCAGGACTAACACTTGACAATAAACTGCCTACCTCACAGACTACTCCCTCAGTCTTGGGCCTTAACTGAAACGCAAGGGCCCTGCTGCCCCAATGGATGCCATGCAGTCTCCTATGCACTCCACCTCGGGATTGGGAGCAGGGTCATCAGATCCCTCACTCCCCATTCCCACACCCACCCGGCATGTCACCTTTCCATATTTATATAAAACTCTGGCTCCTTGAAAGCTCCTGTCATCTGGCAACATCTCCTCCTACACCCTCTTTGTTTTTGTAACCTGTCAGCCTCCAGGTAACGCTTTCTCCTTTGCTAAAGATATAAGCATCTGACTCATAGCCTCTGTCCTCTGCAGGCCTTGCCATTATCTAGGATAATTTCAAAGTCCCATGTGGGTGACCAACCAACAATTCCTGTATTTATCAACATCAGTGTACCTGACCTTCTCTTCACTCACCCATACAGTGAACACCCTCAGTCTTCTCAGGACTCAGAACCTCTCTGGCTAGGAAATCTTAAAATCTGACACAATGGCTTAAAGAGGAGCCATTCACTAGCTCTCTATTTTTACACCTTCCACTCACTTCTAAAACCACAGCAATGTATGCTCACCCTCTTCTGAAACAGTTCTCTCCCAAGGTCACTGTGCATTGCCCCTTTGCATCCCATGGACACTGTCTGGTCTTTTCCTGCAGGGTTTAATGCCATTCATCACTCCTGGAAATGCTCTGCTCCCTTGGCTTCTGAGGTACTTCATTACCACAGTTCTCCCCTCACCTCTAGGACCATTCCTTTACTGTCTCCTTCACGGAACTCCTTTTCTGCCACCTGCTATTTAAAATGTCCACTTAACACACTCTCATTAGGTGAAACCATCCACACTCATAGTTTGAGTTACCACCCGTTCTGATGACTTCCACATTTATACCCTCAAGTTATAGATTCTTACATCTAACTGGATATTCCACAGGCACCACAAGTTCAACTTGTACCAAACTTAATACTTTATCTCTCATACACCCCACTTTATCCACACCTGCTTCTCCTCAATCTCTTTCTCTGTATTGATCAGGGTTTCCCTTCCCTGACCTTACTCACCTTTCCTCCCTTTCTTCTCTAACCTCTCACTGTACCTCCGGGACTTGTTCCATGATTAGCACTAACACTTGACAATAACCTGCCTACTTCACAGATTATTCCCTGCAGCCTTGGGCCTTAACTGAAATGCAAGGACCAATTGATGGCACCGCCCCCTAGAAACCCAATCTAGAAAACTGAGCATCATCCTTGACTTCACCTTAACCCAAACTCCACAGCCATATCTGGTCAATCATCAAGTCCTGACAACTGTATCTCCTATACTTCTTGAATTTGCTACTAACTCTTTATCCCTAGTGTCAGGCCCTCGTCTGAGCCCTCATTATATCTTACCTAGAATCACACCAGCCTCCTAAGTGGTCTCCTTGCTTCTAAGTTTGCTTCTATCAAGTCCAGCCTCACACAGCCCACAGAATGATCTTATTAAAATACAAACCTATCTTTTCCACTAGCCTGTTTAAAACCACTCTGTGACTCCCTGAGTCCCAGAAGACAAACTCTAAGCTTCCTAACCAGTCATGTTCAGCCTTGTGGGATCTGGTTTCTACCCACCCCTCTAGACTCATATTTTACCACACTGAACCTTATAATGTATGCTCCCGCCACTCTGAACTGTCTATGATCTCTATATACCATGCTGTGCTCTCACTGGCATGTCTCCAGCACTGCACTTAGCACAGTGAATTATAACTATTTGTTTATAGTATTTCTGTCTTCTCCAATAGACCATGAGCTAGCTCCCTAAGGGAAGCAACTGTATCTTGTTCATCTTTATATCTCCATCAGCTAACAAAGTGGTTGGCATATAGTTAGCTCTTAGCTAATGTTGATGAATGAATGGACACATTTAGAAATTTCTTATTAAAGGGCATGACTTTATAGCCTGTTATGTTATTAAAGGCCCTAACAGGATAGAGTTCTCAGGCAATCAATCAGTCAAGTGGTCTAGTGAGGATTTGGCAGTTTGTGAGAAATTGTTTTATTCCCATATACCTTATTACATTTGAAATGCAAAACTGATTAGGATTTTTCACAGCAATCCTGTTATGGTTTTAATAATCACCGTACTCACCACACTCATTTTTTTTTTTTTTTTTTTTTGAGTTGGACTCTCACTCTGTCGCCCAGACTGGAGTACAGTGGCCGCTCCCGGCCACCGCAGCCTCGACCTGCCGGCCTCCGGCGATCCTTCCGCCTCAGCCTTCCAAGTAGCCGGAATTACAGGCATGTGCTACCACACCCAGCTGATTTTTTGATTTATTGTAAAGATGAGGTCTCACAGCCCAGGTGGGTCTCGAACCCGTGGGCTTAGGCAATCCACTCACCTCAGACTCCCAAAGGCGCAGGATTACAGGCTGAGCCACCGAACTCGGCTCACCACACTCTTAAAGGCAGTACTGGGTACAGTTGGTTCTTGATAACATATCTGTGTGCTACTGTTTGCTAATAAAATTTGCATTTTTTACTATTACTAATGTGTTATGTTTTATCCCCAGTTCAGACAAATGAATGGATGGTTCGAAAGTGCTCGTTAAGGCATAAACATAGTAATGAGAATAGCATCAAAAATATTAGATCTCACAATAATGTTTTAAATATAAACAGCGAATCTCAGTCTGCATAGAGAATGTGAATATACAACTGGGATGATTTCACACAAGTGAAGGAGGTCCAGACAAATGCCAAATAATGTACTGGACAATTATTCCATTTGCTAGTATGTGTCTGCCACAAACCCTTATCAAAGAGCAGCTTGAATCAGTCAAAGAGTTCACAACATTTTCAAATTACATTTCAAAAGTTGCACAGCAACTTCCCTATTAAACTTCTTGAGTTTTTCCAAAACAAGTACAAAATAATGTCTTCCACTACAAAATTGACTCATTTTCCACATAAGGGCAGAAAAGAGACCAAAACTACTGAAACATTACTTTACTCAAAGTTTCATTCCTCAGAAAAAAACAGATAGAGATTACTCTATTTCTAAGAAACTAATAAAGCCAGCCACAAAGTTAATGATAAATAATATGCTCAGAGGACAGACTATCCAAATGTTGTCAAAATTATTAATAGCTCTACTGAACATCACATACCAGTGACATGCAACATGAAAGAAGAATTGCAATCATATATGTACACTGTCATGTATTTTGCTTTACAGTTAGGTGTAATCAATGATATGCAGTGTATGCATATCAATTCACATATTTGAGGGAGAAGCATTTAAATACTCTTGGTTCTATCACCAGAAACCCAATCTGCAGAAGAGATTTTCAATGTATTTAATATTTATTTTGTATTTTATAAATTGGAAAAGATATATTAGGATCAGTATTGATGGAATAACTAGCTATGTCTACAGTGAAGAAGAAAAGTGCTGCACAAATAAAAGCTTTACCTTTATGCCAAAATATCCACTTCTTTATTCACCAAAACAGATGATACACACAATATGACTCCTAATCTTAATGCAATGTTGCAGAAAATAGTTTAAAAATGAACATTACCAAATCGCAGCTACTGAGTATGCTTTCTCAGCATGCTCTGCAAAGAAATGGGCAGAGAGCATTAGACTGATTGCTCTCTCCAAAGTACTATGACTGTCAAGGGCACGCATGCAAACTTTTGAAATGAGGAGTGAGACTAGAGCATTCCTGTTCCATACAGGTAATATCAGGAAGGAGAAGTTCCACGATGTGAGGTACTGTCTGGGCATAGACTGTGTCCCCCATACCTGGCTTCTTTCTGCTCCCTTCCTCATGGATCGGCCTCTGACCAAGGCTGGTCTCTGAAGGGTATCATATTCCCAGTTATGAGTCATGAGATGCAGATGACCAAGCAAAACTGAAAACGATGTAGTCATCACTCTCAATCAATGTAATTGTACACACTGGTTAGGAATTTGAATGATTAACTTGATTGCTTTGATTATAAAACTGCTTGCTATACTAGTACCCTGAGGTGCAGATTCTTTACAGACGTGCCACCATCAGTACCTCCCGCAAGTTTTAATAAACCAGTGTCTTTCCCTGCTGGACCTCCAGGTGACATCTTTGGAATAAGAAAACATTACACACAAGCTCTCTCAGATTTGGTGTTACAGTGTTACACATGGTTTCAAGTTGGCAGATGTCGACAATGTAGTTAGTATCTTAATATTCCTGATTCTCTCATCCAGGATCAAAACATGTTTATATGGACTAGTAACAATTATTATAGAGATTATTAGAGAAGACTGAACAGCAATTTTGAGGGAGATGGCTTGTAGACCTAGAATCTGATGAAGCCCTGACTCTGATCTTCAGGTGAATATCTTGCCATCATTTCTAGACACAGGTTCAATCTGAATTATCCAAACTTCTCAAATGATGGAGTCATCACACATTTTCTGTCATTCCTAACAGACTTTAATATAAAGAAGTATTTTCTATTTTGGTAAAATAATGAGGAATTTTTTAAAAAGTAGATATAGAACCCATCTTACAGCTAAATATTAGATATATTACTTAGAAATTACAAATAATATCTCTTTAACTGGTATAAGAAACATTTAATTTTTTTGTATTTTCGAGGTATAGGAGCATATTACCAGCAAAAAGAGACAATTTAACTTCCTCTTTTCCTATTTGGATACCCTTGATTTCCTTCTCTCATCTAATTGCTCTAGCTAGAACTACCAACACAATGTAAAACAAGAGGGGTAAGAGTGGGCAACCTTGTCTTGTTCCAGTTTTCAGGGGGAATGTTTCCAGTTTCAGTTCATTTAGCAATGTGCTGGCTGTGGGTTTATCATAGATGGTGCTTAGTATTTTGAGGTATATTCCTTCTATGCCTGGGTGTACAAGGGTTTTTATCAAGAAGGATGCTGGATTTATCAAAAGATTTTTCTGCATTTAATAATATAATCATGTGGTTCTTGTTTTTACATCTGTTGATGTATTTAATTACATTTACAGTCCTGCAGATGTTGAACCAGTCCTACATCCTGGGGTTGAAGCCTACTTGGTCATAGTGGATGGTTTTTGAGAGGTGTTGCTGGATCCAATTTGCTAGAATCTTGTTGAGGATTTTTGCATCTATGTTCATAAGGGATATTGGGCTGTAGTTCTCTTTTTGTTGGATCTTTACCCGGTTTGGGTATCAGTGTGATATTAGCTTTAAAAAGATTTGGGGAGAATTCCATCTTTCTCAATTGCCTGGCATACTTTCAATAGGATTGGTATCAGCTCCTCCTTGCATGTTTTGTAGAATTATGCTGGAAAGTTGTCCACTCCAGGGCTTTGTTTGTTTGTTTGTTTTGGGTAGTATTCTTATGACAGAGTCAATTTCCTGGGTTGTTAGTGCCTCAATGTTTTCTGGATTCAACCTTAGAGGTTGTATGATGTCAGAAAGTCCTCCACTTCATTTAGTTCCATTCAAAATAGCCACCAAAAAAAAAAAAAAAATGAAATACCTCGGCATCTTCCTTAACCAGAGAAGTGAAACACCTTTACAATGAGAACTACAAAACACTGCTCAAAGAAATCCGAGAAGACACAAGCAATAGGAAAAATATTCCATGCTCATGGATAGGAAGAATCAACATTGTTAAGATGTCCATCCTACCAAAGGCAACCTATAGATTCAATGCAATACCCATTAAAAATTACCAATATCATTCTTCTCAGGCCTGGAAATGACAATACAGAAATTCATAGGAAACATAAATGACCACAAATAGCCAAAACAATCCTTGGCAAAAGAAACAGAGCAGGAGGTATCACACTTCCAGACTTCAAACTTTACTATAAGGCTACAATAATTAAAACAGCCTGGTATTAGTACAAGAACAGGCAAACGGACCAATGAAACAGGATAGAAATTCCAGAAGCAAAGCCTCAATTTCTCAACCAACTTATCTTTGACAAAGCCTCCAACAACAACCACTGGGGAGAGGAGAAACTATTCTGTAAATGGTGCTGGGACAACTGGCTGATCACATGCAGAAGATTGAAACAGGATCCCTGCCTATCACCATACACAAAAATCAACTCTAAATGGATTAAAGACTTAAACATAAAACCTTAAACTATAAGAATCTTAGAAACTACAGGAGACATCTTTACGGAAACTGGAACTGGCAATCAATTCCTGATCAAAACCCCAAGTGCCCATACCATAAGAGATAAGATAGACAAGTGGGACTTCATCAAACTGAAAAGCTTCTGCAAAGCTAAAGAAATAATCAAGAGAGTAGGGAGACAGCCCACAGAATAGGGGAAAAAAATTGCCAACTGTATATCTGACAAAGGCCTAACATCTAGGATCTACAAGGAACTCAAATGTGCAGAAAGGAAAAAAACAGCCCCATTAAAAAGTGAGCAAAAGACATGAATAGACACTTCTCAAAACAAGAGATACGAGCAGCCAACAAAGACACATGAAAAAGTGCTTGGCCTCACTAATCATCAGAGAAATGCAAATCAAAACCACACTGAGATACCACCTAACCCCAGTAAGAATGGCCATCATTAATAAAACAAACAACAACAGATGCTGGTGAGGATGCAGAGAAAAAGGTACTAGTCTACACCGCTGGTAGGAATGCTAACTAGTGCAACTTCTTTGTAAAACAGTGTGGCAATTTCTGAAAGAAATAGACATTGACCTTCCATATAACCCAGCAATCCCCCTATTAGAAATATACCCAGAGAAACTCAAATTATTCTAGAAAAAAGACATCTGCACATGCATATTTATTGCAGCACTATTCACAATAGCAAAAACATGAAACAACCATGCTGCCCATTGAAACCAGACTGAATAAAAAAATATGTGGCACATGTACACAATGGAGTATTATGCAGTCATAAAGAAGGACAAATATATGCACCTTGCAGCAACTTGGATGGACTTTGAGTCTATCATACTCAGTGATCTATCACAGATACAAAGAACAGAGTACCATATGTTCTCACTCATAAGTGAACCTTGAACAATTATCATAATACTATAAGAAAGGGATTGGCAGTAGTGGGAAACTGCCAGAGGAGGGTGGGTGGGATTGGCAGTTGAGGGAAACTGCCAGGGGAGGGGGACACACCTCATCGACAAGGGTACCTGCATAATGAAAATTCATATACCTAACCCTGAATTGTACCCCACATCTTTAAAATTAAAAGAAACATTTAATTTTTCAAGCATGCTTAAAAAATACATTATTGAGGTATGACCAGCATGTAAAAAAGTTGTACATATTTAATGTGTACAATTCAAGCAGTTTTGGGTATATATCCATGAAACCATCACCACCATCAAAGAAAGACATAAATATGTAAATCATCTCCCAAAGTTTCCTCCCACCCACTTTATCAAACATGCTTTTCATTATAAAATGTTTTTACTTTTACAATTTTTACCTCAAATCATGGTCTACTCATGCATAAAACATCCTCTAAGTGGTCTGCAACTACTAAAAGTTTGAGAAACATCATGACAGCATATAAACAGTGTCTACAATATTCTATGCGATTCTTGGACATTTTTCCTCTTCAAAGGCCTAAAGGTCCTGAAACATCCACCATGTAATTAATTTCCTTTCTTGTCATAAGCAAATGGAATTAGCAATCTCACATAAGTAACAGTAAGTTCCAGAAGATATATTACATACATAGCAACAACAAAAAAAAAGAGAATATGTAAAGGTTGCAAAATGTCTATGATAAGTATGAATCTATTAGAGAAAGCCTGCTCAATGAATCTGCCTCAAATAAGGTAACAGATCCTGAACCAACATCTCTGCCCCAGAGGAGGAAAAAAAAGAGGTCCAAACACCTTCTCTTGGAAGCAGTCACCAGGTCATGCCCACAGAGCTTCCTTATGGGTTATAGGCAAATCCCTATGGGCCTGTCCCTTTAAAACAAGGGAGTCACACTAACTTCTTAGTTCCTGACTCCTCTGACTTGACATAACCCTCCCTTCAGCAAAGGGCTGCAACAGTGCAGATAACACCTGATTGCTGTGAGGCACTGCCTTAGGTAGAACATTTGCCAAGTTTGGGTATCTTGGTGTCCTGTAACTTCCAACAAAGTAAGCCTAGCAGACATGAGACGCTCTATCTAAAATTTCCAACTTGCCGGGCTCGGTGGCTCAGCCTGTAATCCCGTGTCTTTGGGAGGCTGAGGTGAGTGGATTGCCTGAGCCCGCGGGTTCGAGACCTGCCTGGGCAGCGAGACCTCATCTCTACAATAAACCAAAAATTAGCCGGGTGTGGTAGCGCGCGCCTGTAATTCCAGCTACTTGGAAGGCTGAAGCGGAAGGATCGCCGGAGCCCAGCAGGTCGAGGCTGCGGTGGCTGGGAGCAGCCACTGCACTCCAGTCTGGGCGACAGAGTGAGACTCCGACTCAAAATAAATAAATAAATAAAATAAAATAAAATAAAATTTCCAACTCTATATATTAAGCTAAACTGTCCATTGGAATAGTCTATAATTGCATATACTTTGTATAAGGACCATCTAACTAGCAGTTTCCTGAGTTTATATTTGACTTTATGTATCAGAATCCAATGACAATGACTTAAACTAATAAAGGCTGTTTTGCTCATGTAACCCGAAATCCACAAGAGAACTGGGGCAAATGCTCAAGAAAGTCATCATGGCAAGGACTCGAACCGCTAATTTCCTATTCCACCATTCTTAGCATGTGACTTGGGTCCTTATAGTTGCAAGATGGTTATTCCATCCATAGGCATCACATCCATAAGTCAGCCAAAAAGAGGGAGGCACCAAGAGCAAGGGCAAAGTGTTTCCTTTTTACCAGGAAAAATGGCCCCAAATGGCTTCCAGAGCTCCACGAGGTGAACTTCCACTTACAGTGCACTGGTCCGACCTGTGTGACACAGCCACCCCTTTCTGCAAAGGAGTTTGAAAGGTATTTTTATCTGGACACGTTGTTGCCCTAAAAATAATTAGGGTTCTTTAGGTAAGAAATAATAAAAGCATGGATACTGAGTAGGCAACGAGCAGTGGCTGCCACAAGACCAAGGACATTTTAAATTTTTGCTCAAGTTCCACAAGTCAAAAGACATTGACTCAAACCTCAAACTGTATACTAACTGCAGATTTTTCCCCCTTCAAAAAATAGCGCTAAGTTCCTGATCCTTTACCATTAAACTTACTCTTCACAATTGATTTATGTTATCCCTGTTCCCCCAAAGGGTTTGACTATACACTCTAGAAAACATTATCTTAGCAGCAATCACAAAGTTCACTCGAAAAGACAAAGATTCACTAGCTCATCAGCATCCTATGAAGGCATCAAACAAACCCTGTAGTATTTTTCTGTTCTACAGAATGTTTTTCCTGTTAATTCCACAGTAAGAAATACGTCTGTGCTCTTTTAAAAAACGAGGATGGTCTCCAAAGCAAATCAGGTAAAGAGGAGGGTAAGAAGGAAAAATGGGAATACAAAATAGAGACAAGCCTGTCCCCACCTCCTTGCTCCAGCCCATTTACTGAATGCCTGTAGGTCTCTAAAGTAAAGTAGAGACAAGCCTTCCAATTAATTAACTGTGGCACAATTATCACAGGACTTGATACTTACAACACACCTGCCCTCACAGGCACTGAGGGCAATTCCCTGGCCTAGATTATTTCAGCCATGCACTGTTCCTCTCTAAAAAGTGAAGTAGAACAAGACACCAATACAGAACAAGACACATAGAGGCAGACACAATTTCTCCAAGTCTCATACTGAATAGACAATTCAATGCAACTTCCCTGCCTTCATGGGGGAACACTAAACAATATGTGTCTTTAGAAATGGGAATATTGGAATTTGTCTGCTAATAATAGTGAGGCTCAGCAGAAAATTTTACAGGGACAATCCCTTCCTGTTGGGTGGCCACCTAATGAAGGAAAGAACACTCGCCTAGAAGCAGCAAGACCTGGGGACCTGTTACAGCTCTGACGTACCTGCACAAGTCACTTCATCCCTCACCCCCATCTTGATTTTCACAGCTATAAAATTCCAGCATTGGACCAAATTAAAGATAATCGTGTTTTTTTCCCTCAACAGTGGGCCAAATGGCCAGAAACATTCAAGCATAGAAGCTGATTGATTTTAAAGAGTTGAGAGAATCCACACTTGGCACACAAATACTGGAGTGACATAGCAAGATTCAAGAATACAAAAAGTGTTTACTCATATTGATCTCCTTTGTCAATTATTATATAAATTCCCAGGTTTCATAATATGATGGTATTAGAATTAAACTTTAGCAGCTGAAAATGAAATACCTGTAAATAATTATGTTCACTTTCAACTGTAACGACTAATTGACTCAGGCCTGCTAAGAGTAAGGTGTCACATAATGGTGCCACTAGGGATGAGACTTTGTTCTTACTGACCTACAGGATTGTGAAGTTATGCTAATTTATTTAGCTATTTGTTAATTTATTTTTTTTATTTTAAAGATGTGAGGTACAATTCAGGATTATGTATACAAGTGGTCATTGTACAGGAAAAGTTTGGGTCTCCCTTTGGTTCCCACTTTGCCTGGTTTGAGATCAGGTACTTATTGATGTTGTGTCCTCCCCACCCCCACCCCGGCAGTATCTTGCTACTGCCAATTTCTTTCTTGTCGTATTATGGTAAATGTTCAGGGTCTGCTTATGAGTGAGAGCATGTGGTACTCAGTTCTTTGTTTCTGTGATAGTATTATAGACTCTAAATCCATCCAGTTGCTGCAAAGTCCATGTTTGCCCTTTATGGCTGCCTAATTTAAATGGAAAAATTAGGCTGTAAGCCTTTTCCAGACTTAATTCCAGCAGCAAGCATGCTGCATTTGTTCCAATGGGACACAGTTTGAAATCCCAGAGGAGCTCTGAGGTTATTTCAGTGATTTGCAAACGTTAGTGTGCCTATGAATTACCTAAGAAATTTACTTAAAATGCAAATTCCTAAGCCCCATTCCAAGAGCTCTTGTTCAGTAGGTTTGGAGTACATCCCAGGAATGGAAATTTTTAACAAGCACAGGAAGGTGATTCTGATGCAGGTAATCCAAGACCTATACCTGGAGACACACTGGCCATTCCAAAGCAGCTGGGTCCTAATACTAAAAGAGGGCCTGGGTTTTCTTCATTTGGCTAAAATCAGCACAGTCAAGAATTAAATTCCAAACCATCATGATAAATATGTATGTCCTTGCTACTAAGGAAGATTGAGATGGCCTGGGCATGAATGGAGCAATGCATAATCCAGGCAAACACAAAGAGGTGAATGGTCCACCACTTATCTTGCTGGAAGGGTGACACTATGTAAGGCAGCAGCAATAGCAGCAGCAGATACTATGTGCAAATGAATCATTCATTTGACAGGCAAAAAAACAGCAGGAGCAGAGGCTCTGAAGAGCCATACAACCCTAACTGGGGCTTTTACAGCATCCAACAGTTAATTGGATCCTTTTTGCTTTTACTTATATAAAACTTTTGAGTTATCTAAGGACCTACCATCCCAGGGGAAAATGTCACTCCCTCAAATCACAATACCTATTAGTAAGGCTGGCACAGTGATTTTTAACAGGAAAGGTTTAATATCCTTCACTGAGCATCCAAAATCCTCTTTCAGAGGAGTATGTTGCAAGAACATGCAACCCCAAAATACGCCACTATGGCTTAAGGATTTTATGTTGAAGGCAGTTGAGAAGAAGCAGATACAAGAAAAGCTCTCTGGCCTCCCTCTATTTACCTAAAAGCAGAACATAAAATTACAAAGGTGTCCCTCTCACACCCCTCCACCCCTCTCCACCTAGAAGGACAAAGGCTGATTACAGGAGATGACTTTAGACCCTTATCAACCTGGAGACAGCCCAGAGGAATGTAAACAACAAACTACTAATTTTGCCTTTATCCACCATGAGTTTCCCATATATTTGCCTTCCCATGATTCACCCCTCCTCCGAAGACTCAAGATCCTTTTCCTCTCTCGTCACTTCTCTAAAAATTTACTGTTTCTTGTTTTAAAATATCGTACTAAACCATCTCTTCAAGATTTACTAATTTCTCTGAGTATCTCCCAAGTACATATGAGACATATTTGTTAATAAAGTTGTGTGTTTTTCTCTTGTTTGTCTTTCTTTACAGGGGTCCCAGCTGAGATCTCAGAAGGGTAAACAGAAAGTTATTTTTCCTCTCCTACAATGTATAAGTGATACTTCTTTCTAGAGCTCTGCCATCAGTGTGGTCTTGCCAACCTCTTTCCTACCCTTCTTGGGACATGGATTTTATGATTCTTATACATGATTTCAGTTTCCAGAAGCACATCCACTATGTAAGTTTCCAGCTGTCACAGCTTTTAATGAGAGAGGTAATGGTTTGCAACCAACAGTCACCTCTCCTGTAACTGGGGAACTGGAACTCCAAGCAAGACCCTTATCTTCTCTGCTCTTCAACTTCCAGCCCTAAAGGCACACTGACAATGCTCTTGGCATTGCAAGGTTTAGGTCCCTGTGACCCGAGATGGAGTCAACTCACAGAGCAAGTCTACCTCCTCCTCCATAATCTCTGCTTTACATTCAGGAAAACAAAAATGAGCCCATGCTATTTTCTTCACTTAATAAATTACAGTCCACCTCAGCCTCCCAAAGTGCTAGGATTATAGGCATGAGCAAAAATAAATAAATAAATAACAAAGTTATGGGACCTTAGCTCTAATTGTCCCCAAAAATAGAGTGCTAGGGTTCCAAGAAGCTGAAATTGAAAGTTTCTGAATATCTTTCACTGAAACTTAAGCTCCTTGGGACAAGGACTTTGTTTGGTTCCCTACTATATCCTCAGGACCTAGAGCAATGCTTGGTATCGAACAGGTTCTTGATAAACATTTGTAAAATAAATGGACAACACTGAGAAGAGCTATTCTCAGCATCTCCATAGTCTCTTCAAGGGCCTGTCCTAAAGCAATCCTCCTTCTAGGAAACTAGCCTCTTGGAGAGGTGTGCTGAAGCCTGCTATCACATCTCTGCCCAACTACATTCCAGTGAGGTCACATTGGGAGCTTTGAAACTGACCAGGATGAAAATCACAAACACTACAACTCCAGACTTTTTTCTCAGAAGGAAGTTATTGTTAAATATTCACCGGCCGGGCTTGGTGGCTCAGCCTGTAATTCCGCACCTTTGGGAGGCTGAGGTGAGTGGATTGCCTGAGCCCGCGGGTTCGAGACCCGCCTGGGCAGCGAGATCTCATCTCTACAATAAATCAAAAAATCAGCTGGGCGTGGTAGCGCATGCCTGTAATTCCGGCTACTTGGAAGGCTGAGGCGGAAGGATCACCGGAGCCCAGCAGGTCAAGGCTGCGGTGGCCGGGAGCGGCCACTGCACTCCAGTCTGGGCGACAGAGTGAGACTCCAACTCAAAAATATATATATACGTATTCACCAGCATGCCATTACCCTTAAGGCTCATCAATGTCTCTTTTCTGTGAGCATACAGGTAATAAAGAATTAAGTTCAGCTTTTAGGAGCTCCAATCTAGAAAATAAAGTGATATTTATCAACTTATTTTGCAAAAATATCAATTCACACCAATTTTCTGATTCAGGTTTTTTGCAGGTCACTACAGAGGAGACTGCACTGAAAACTGAAGGGAAGCCTCTGTGAGGATATTTCCCATTTGCCTAAATTTACAGTTAATGAAAGTTAACCAAGCGAAGACAAAAATCTAACAGGGGTAAACAGAAGACTAAGGAAATGAGCCTTAGACACAGTCCACAGAGAACCTGTGGAGAGGCTCAGAGTGGCCCTTTTAAATTGAGTAGTGTTGAATCATATACTTGGTTTTTAACTACATGTTATACTTTCTATTTTATTTTCAAACAGGTTTGTAGCATTTACTATGTGCTAGGCGTTCATCCATTTGCTTAGCAAATATTAACTCATTCTAGCTGCAAACACTACATACACACAAGTGTTCAGTATCACCCAGACAAAGAAAAGTCTACTGATTTCTACTCTTTTTCTCATGAAAAACAAGAAAAATAAATCTTCTCACCATCCAGTTAATGGGTTTGGACTTGGTAACAGTTAAAAACCTGAACTGGAACCAAGGTCCACCAGACCACAGATGAGCACAGCTTGACTAGACCTCCACAGAATCACAGACTAAATCTGTCACTCAGTATATGTCCCTTCAAATTTACAATCGATTGTGCAGTTTAGTGGAATAAGACAGAACCCAAGTGGGAGGAAGCAGTCAGTGTTGCCTTGAGCCTCCTTTGTGAAAAGGTGGAAGACTAAATTAGAAAAGCCTCTTAAATCTTTTCCAGCAATGTAACAATGATGATAATAAAGGTAAAACAAAATACAAAGCTGGTTTCATTATGCTTTTAGTTATTATATCACTGATAAGAAATTATCTTCTAGACACTGAACTCTGTCCTGACAATAAATAACAAAAACTTCCTACAGAGTAACATATGCCAGGAGCATCTATCTGCTCATGCTATTTTAGAGCCAAAACAGGTCACATTTGAATGAGGCTAAAATACAATAGTGATACTCCAGGTAGAAATTTTTTTTTTAATGGTCTACTTGAATAATTTAATCTATCAAAATGGACCAACTCACAAGATTCAAAAGCACATGAAACCATTATTTAATTTTCTTTTCAATCTATAACCTACATCCTTCTATTTTATCAGAAAATTAATCAAAATATTTATTGAGCATATATTATGTACTAGCACCGTGCTAGGTGCTATAGAAGAAAAAAAAGTACAAAGCACCCTGCTCTCAGGAATAAGATTTACTTAGATGAAGAAAGAAGGCCTTCCATGCAAGAGTGACAGCACAAGGAAACAAAAATAAGATTCAAGCTTAGGGAGAGCAAGTTCTTACAATAAGAAATCATCTTGGCTATGTAGGGTAGAGTCAAGCAGAAAAACTTAAACCAAAGATAGTAGACAATGAGAAGCCAGTGATTAAGTAATAGGTCTAGATAAATTGAGGTTAAAGAAGACAGCAGTAGATATGGAGGAAGGAGAGAGAACCATTAGTTTCTATTTAAGCTTAGTGAGTTTGTAGGGGGTTGAACTGTGTCCCCCAAAAAGAGATGCTCAAGTAATATTCTCTCCCCTATTTCACTCCTCCTCTGGCCAGTTATTTAGAAACAGGGTTTTTATAAATGTAATCAAGTTAAAATGAGGCCACATTGGGTTAGAGTGAGCCCTTTGTTATAAGAAGAGGAGAGGATGCACAAAGACAGAAGAGATGCATGGAAGAAGGCCACGTGATCACAGAGGCAGAGACTGGAATGATGCAGCTGCAAGCCAAGGAACACAGGCAACCACCCAAGGCTAGGACACAGGCATGGAACGGATTCTCCCTCAGTGCCTTCAGAAGGAACCAACCCTGCCTATACCTTCATTTCAGACTTCTGGCCTCCTGAACTGCAAGAGAATAAATTTCTGTGGTTTTAAGCTATGTAGCTTGTGGCAATTTATTATAGCAGCCCTAGAAAACACACACAACCATGCTCTATGCAGTAGAATGGATGAAGACAGAAAAAATAAGATATAAAGTGTCATTATTTCCTGATTTATTTATTAAAATTACCATTTTATGCCTGCTTGTGAGGTGACTCATGGCCCTCAAATTATATTGATTAACACTGACAATTGGGGAAATCAAGAATAGTGATCGCTTCTTTGCCTCTCTTGCTTTTCCTATCAGTCAACACACAGATAACTGAAACACACTAAATTCAAGCAGATGTGAACTCTAAGTTTTGATACTACAATAAAACTAGTATAAATATAATGAGAGGAGTGGCAAAGAAAGCCCAGCTTCACAAAGGCTCTTAGCTCACTGTGGCACCTCAGGATATTCCCTCAGGATACACCTCAGGATACACCTCAGGATATTCCCTCGCCACTCAACATTCCATTCCTGAAAAAGTGGAAACAGGAGGCAAAAAAGGCAGCAGGAAAGGATACATCTTCAGACACAAAAGTACAAACAGAGAAAAAGAGAGCAAAGGGAAAACAGGCCCAAGTGGCTAATCAAGAAACTAAGGTGTACCTGCAAAAAACAGAGGAACAAAAACCGAGGAGTCCAGTTTCTGATAAATGAGGAGAGAAAGAAGTCAAGTCTGAATAATATCATCTACATGTCTTATCAGTGGGCCCATCTCCCTTCTTGTACAATATACAGGAATAATTTCGTCAACTATTTTGTAGATGCAAATTTTTTAGTAGCTCTAAAAAAATTTTAAGAACAAATGAATCTTATCTTATCCCATTTTTGAAGTGTAAATGCTTTTTTTAAAAGATAAAATCATGTACTGGTTATTTTTTGGTAAAACCAGAAAATAGTGTCAATTGAATTATGGGAGACTATGTGTCTGTGTGTCAGTTCAACATTCCACTAATAGGGCTTAATTTTTATATTCTATAATATAAAGCATACTAAATGGCAATATGGAGTTACTAGTTCTGCACTTAGTGTCTTGAACATTTAAAATTACTTCTATTCCCATGTTGGTTTTTAGTGGAATTGTTTCCTAAAGAAAACCACTCCTTAATCATGACTCTCTGTCAGAATTGTGTTCACTTTGTCACATCTTTGATCATAATAGCTCTGTTTTCCTAATGACTTGGTTAATGTGCTAGAAAAGATTGAAAATTTGAGTATATGTAGTATACATAATATTAAATTGTGGCTTGGTGGGACTTATGTAAGAGCTTATCAACATTTGAGGATATCAGTACTTAATAGCCTCTTAAGGAAAATTTGCCTCCAAATTTTAAATGGAAAAGTTCTGGAATAACTATTTTAAAAAGAATTACAATACGTGGCTTTTAGATTTTCAGTATGTATGTTAAGAATTGTGTACAAATTGAAATGTCTATGTACTAATCCTCAACACAACAAATAAAATCTCAATGATGAAAAATAAAAAATATAATAAAACCAGTATAAATACAATAGTCAATGGACCAAGCTTTAAATGGACTGCAATAATTTTATTTGATTTTTATCAATTCAAAAGAAATACTTTTAATAACCACACTGTCTTTCCCTTCTACCTCTCACCTTTATAGAAGCTTTTATTTTAAAAGGCAGCTTTCACAAAAAAAAAAAAGAAAAGAAAAGAAAAAGAAAAGAAAAAAGGGAAGAACATTAGGCTAACATACCTGTATACAAATGCTGTATTATGACAACACAATTCTGTAAACGTTCATTTTCCTTCTTTCTTAAAATGATGATGGGTGTGGAAAACCACTTAATGACATGGTACAGGCAATGACTATATTAAAATAGACACTAAAACATTAATAATATTTGCCAGTCATGGTACCAGGTGTCTTATATTAGCCCATATCTTCCCAATGCTGTGATGCAAACAAATAAGAAAAATGAAACTCAGTTACTTACTCTCCTATAATTCTTGGTAAAACTATAAAATATAAAGCCTTTCTGAAAAACTTTCAGGCATCAAGAGCTTCAAAAACAAATATCCAAAATATACAAACAAAAAAAATTCTCTAACACTCTTCCTAGGAAACTATCCCATTGAAAAAGTAATTTGGCAACACTATTTACCATGGTATAACCAAGAAACACCCTTGATGTCTAAAAATATAAGAATGGTTAAATGATTAAATAACCAAATATCATATAAATGTACAAAATGGTGCTTTCAAAGGATGTTTAATGATAAGAAAAATGCTCAGAGAATTATGTAAGTAGTTATTATTTTCTTCTTTGTAACTTTGTTTTCTAAATTCTCTATTTTATGAGAAAAACATTATTGTTATTTTGTAAACAAAGAAATATAGTAATCCTAAGAAACAATATATCATTTCAGAAAGAAAATGTAGACACAGTATTTACCAGAACCAGTTGTGAACAGCATTTACATAGTCGTGATTATGTAAACACTAATCTAACCAAAGTTGTGAAATGCCCAGGTTGAGGTGAGCTAGGACATATGGTGGGGATAGGCTGCAGAAAAGGGTGCTGGTTCTTCATCTTTCATGAGGAGAAGTCAATGGATAGTTACTAAAACTAAAATCTAAAAGAATAAGAAGAGTTACATAAATATATGATTTAGAGATATGGAAGCAAATTCCAAAGGAATCCAATAAAGCAAAATTGAAAGCAGCTGCCTTTTGGGAGTGGGAAATGGCAGGGATTGAAGTACTGCTATGTTTCGTAATAAGCCTTTTTTTTTTAGCGCTTTATTTTTACTTTAGAGTTGTGGGGTACATATGAGGATTTGTTACTTAAATAAATGCATACAGGTGAGGTTTGGGCTGCTAGCAAACCCTCTCTCCCCCAGTAGTGGACATGGTACCCAATGGCTATTTGTGTGCCGCTTATCCCTCTTCATTCCCTACCCCCTGGTGGTGCCTGGCATCAGTTGTTTCCGCCTTTGTGCTCATGTGCTAATGTTCAGGCACCCTTATGAGTGAGAACATGTGGTATTCAGTTTTTTGTTTTTGTGAGAGTTCACTTAGAATGATGGTCTCCAGTTGCATTCATGTTGCTGCAAAGAACATGATTTTGTTCTTCTTTATGGCTGCATAGTATTCCATTGTGTATATGTACCATTTTTTAAAATCCAGTCCACTTTTGATGGGCTGGTTCCATGTTTTTGCTATTGTGAATAGTGCTGCAATGAAAATACATGTGCAGGTATCTTTTTTGGTAGAGTGATTTATGTTCCTCTGGGTATATTTCCAGAAGCGGGATTGCTGGATTGTATGGTAGCTCAATTTTTAGTTATTTGAAAAAAAGCAACACTATGAGAAAAACATTATTTTTAAAATAATAAAAGATGACCCAAGGATAAAACACTAGCAAGTCACAGAACCCATACTTAAACCTAGAGCTATCTGATTCTAGATCTCTGTGACCCTCTATCCCACATGGTCTAATGTCAAATCCTATTTTTTTCTTATAATTTTTTTTTTTATTTTAAAGATGTGGGGTACACTTCAGGGTTAGGTATACAAATGTTCATTATGTAGGTACCCTTGTTAATGAGGTGTGCCCCCACTTCCCCAGGCAGATTCCCACTACTGTCAATCCCACTTCCCCGCCCCCTTCCCAGCAATTTCCCATTACTGCCAATCATTCTCTTACAGTATTATGATAATTGTTCAAGGTCCACTTATGAGTGAGAACATGTGATACTCAGTTCTTTGTTTCTGTGAAAAATCACTCAGTATTATAGGTCAAGTCCTATTTTATCCCAGGAACATTATCTTCAAAAAAGGAATAAGCTGTGCACAGTGGTACATACCTATAATCCCAGCTACTCCAGAGGCTGAGGTGGTAGGACCACTTAAGCCTAGGAGTTGCAATCCAGCCTGGGTAATATAACAAGACCCCATCTCTAATTTTTAGAAAAAGGAATAGATTTAGCATGACCAGTAACTTTTTAACAAAATATAGTATTATGGCTAAGAGCTTTTACAATTTAAAATATTACCTCTAGCTCTGGTTGTGGTTTCTTGGTTTTCTGGTACCACCTACCAAAGGCAGGGTTCAGTTTCAATAAATGTATTTGGCTGAAAATCAACACAAACTAAAAGACTCATTACCCAGGGATAGACTGCCCAGAAAATCAGTAAAAGGAAAAGAGGCCAGAGCTCCCATTCCAGGCATTTCGGCTAGAAAATAATTCATCAACAGTTCCATGTCCGTGAGGAAAAGGAAATCATATCAGTGCTATACCCTTAATGAAGCTGACAATTCTTATCCTCCTTTGCATGCCTTTCTCTATAGTCACAGGAATCTAGGACACAACATGACTCAGCAGGCACAAAAACACACTATAAAGAATAGTTCCTTAATAGAAACAAAAGTATTCCTTTCATTTAATTCTAAATATTTCACATTGTTTACATTCATTCTATGCACAACTACAAAATACTATTGTGTACAAGGGATTAAGAGTTACCTCCAAAACACACACATTAAGGCCACGTTGCAAATAAAGTTTTAAGTCTAGAAGTCCTTCACCAGCCACCTTTCACCATCTCTTCTGTCTGCAAGTGCATGGCAACAACACACCTGACAGCAAATTGCATTTGTGGCTTTAGCAATCTTAACTACAGCTATGAGAAATATCTTTAAATTTTATCACAAATTTTTATTGGGTCATAGCCTAGTTTCTTTTGGACTTAATTTATTTCAGGTCCTGAGCTTCTGTAACTTGAATAATCAGCTAATAATTCATCCAGACTTCAGCGTGTGCATCTTCTCAGGCAGCTCTCCATCACTATTCCCTATCACTGTTGTGAAAACCCAATTAGCTAGTGATTTGCATGAGGCCACTCTCTACGCAAGTAAACCTGTCTGTCACTGTTCCCAGGGGTGGCCAATGTAAGTAAGATGTTGTCAAAGTTCAGAGTTATCATCTGAAAACCTTACCATTCAGCACTGTCTCTGTGGACCACATTAATGAAAGCATTCTCATCTGATAAAACCTATTATCTGTATCTTATTGCTTCATTTTCATGAAGCTATAATGCCAATGAAAATTGAGTAGGTCAACCAGAGTAATTCTTATGATGATAAAATAATTTTAAAATACTCATCTTCCATGTTCAGACTTTGCCAAGTGACTTGGTATCCATAAAACCCTTCAGTAGAGGCCAGGCTAGGTGACTCAGCCTGTAAACCCAGCGCTTTGGGAGGCTGAGGCAATGGATTGCCTGAACCCGCGGGTTTGAGACTAGCCCAGGCAACTTGGCGAGACCTTGTCCCTGCAATAAATAAAGAAATTAAAAATAACTGGGCACACACCTGTAGTTCCAGCTACTTGGAAGGCTGAGGTGGAAGGCTTGCTGGCACCCAGTGGGTAGACACTGGGGTGGTTGTGAGAATGCCAATGCTCTCCAGCCTGGGCAACAGAGTGAGACTCCAACTCAAAAACAAAACAAAACAAACAAAAAAACCCTTCAATAAGCTTGACCATCACCATGTCAAAATAATACTTCCCTAAAACAATTCAATAGTTACAGCTGCAGTCTAGAGAGAAAAAGCGCTGGTACCCCTCTTTTCAATCATTCTTGAATTATGCAAATAATAAACATAAGGAAAAATAGGAACTTAAGTCTCTAAGGGAAGACAGAGAGTGAAAGTAATATCTGAAGAATGTGGTGAATAAGGTAGGGAAGAGCTTTTATGGACAGAGGAACAGCAAAAGCTAAGGCAAGGTGACTGGAAAGAGAATAATGTGCCCTGGGAGCCAAGCATCGTTTGGAACTCCAGGAGTGTAAAGAAATAAGCTGGAGGGGGGAACAGGAGCCAGGTAGGGGATGTCACTGCAAGGAGCTAGAAGGAATAGAGGACTGGGAAAGAGTTTCAAAGAGAGGAGTGTTTTGATCAGTCATTGATGGAGGAGTAGTAAAGGGGGGGAATAAATGAAAGTACAAAATTTAAAGCTGTTCTTCCAAGAAGCATGACTATGAAAGGAAGAAGAAAGGCACTATGGAGGTGAGAGAGAAGGGAGCCAGTGGGGGCAAGAGATCATGAAGATGAAAGAATGAGGAAGATAACTGTTGGTGAATATGGATGCTGGTGAGTTTGTAAGCATAGAATAACGTGAGAGCATTACTCACCAGAGATCTCACTCCTGTTCTAGAGGAGCACTCAAATCTAGATCTCCTATCTAGAACACCAAGTCTTCTAGTTGCTTGTCTAGTCAAAGTGTAGTCTGTGGACCAACAGCATCAACATCAGCTATGTTAGTTGGAAATGCAGAATCTCAGACCCCATCCCAGACCTCCTGAATCAGAACCCACATTGCAGCAAGATCTCTCGCAGATTCATTTACATGTTGAACTTTGAGAAGCACTATTCCAGACCAATTCTGAAAAGCTTACAGGGATATGGAGAGCAAGAAAGGAACCAGAAGCCTGGAGACAAAGAAAAGGGGAAGAAGAAAAATACAGCAAAATTTGTATTCATCAACCTGGATGCTAGGATGAATTATTATGTATCAAATTGAATTACATGTATCAAAATCTTGACAAGATATATCAAAATAAAGAAATATGAACTGGATGATAGTTCTATTTAATGCATTCATAATTGGCTTAACAATTATTTCAAAATGATTTTGACTAGTGAATTAAAATCAACCTAGATTAGCAGGTCTCCAGTGTTAAGATAGCCAACCTTCTCTTCCTGACCATTAAAGTTTTTTGATAAAGTTTTTCTGATAATTTAGATGAAATACAAAAGATATATAGGTAGTATCACTGAGAATAATGTCACATGGCATACATAATCAGGTTCCCTCTGCCAAAAGAAATTGATAGGTTGATACAAAGAATTAAAACACTTTAGGTAATTTAGAGGAATTAAAATATAACATCTAGAGAAATTAAAATGATTAAATTTAGATAGAGTAAAATGACAAAGAACTAACCTGGGCTCCAAAATTGAATAAAGGTAAGTATAGTGAAAAAGAAGCATAACAGCAGTACGTAAAATAAGGAATTGGGAGTGCTAGCTGTGGTTAAATTCAATATGAGTCAACATATGGAAGTTACCACGAAATTAACAGGGTAATAGGTGAATTCAGTTAAACCTACACTCCTCATTCCCCAACAACAGAAGACTCATGTTGAGATTAAAAGGTAGCAGTGGACTGGGAATATACCCTGAAGACCTCAAATCACTCTATAAAAAAGATACCTGCACACGTATGTTTATCGCAGCATTGTTCACAATAGCAAGAACCTGGAAACAACCATGCTGCCCATCAAAAGAGGACTGGATTAAAAAAATGTGGTACATATACACGATGGAATACTACACAGCCATAAAAAAGAACAAAATCATGAATTTCGCAGCAACCTGGATGGAACTAGAGTCTACAATACTGAGTGACCTCTCACAGAAACAAAGATCCTAGTATCACATGTTCTCACTCATATAATGGACCTTGAACATCCAATGTAATACTATAAGAAAATGACTGACGGTACTGCGAAACTATGGGGGGGAGGGCGATGGGATTAACAGTCGGAAATATCTGTCTGGGGATGGGGAAACACCTCTTATCAACAGGGTGCCTGAATGAAACATAATTGTACACCTAAACCTTAACTGTACCCCACAAAATCATAATAAAAAATATTGATAAAAAAAAAAGGTAGCAGTGGGGATTTAATCTAGTGTTTCCATTCATGTCTTAAAACAAAATACAAAGGTGTCGTACTCAAAATTAAAGATGTCTGCTATTAACAATAAGAAGGCCTAATAAGTAGACCAAATTGAAGTAGAGTGTACTTTTAAAGCTGCTCACGTCCTCCCTTGTCCATATTCTAACAAGAGACTGACATGTTAAATCAGCTACAATTTCCCCCAAAGCCTATATCCCTTAATTGGTCAGTCCTTCTGATCACCCACTTGCCCTCTGTTCTCTTTTGTGCCCGGCTGTAAACCATCTTTAACAACAGTAGTAAAAGAATATAGAATACAGCACAACTGAAATGGCTCAAGGGAGAAGAGTTACAACACCGGGAGTGGTATATGAGGAGTCCTCCGAGATGGTGCACGTTGGCTGAAGTTTTCATTTCTATCTCAATGAAAACTTTGTGAATTTTTAAAAATTCCACCAAGGACAAGTAGAAAAAATAATTTAGTATTTTCCAGTTGATGTAGCTTCAGACAGCTGTACCATATTTCCAACAGTCTTGCAAGTATTCCAGTTGATCCTCCATATTGAGATATTAGGTTTTGAGGCAGACGGCAAGCACCTGAAGATAATGGGAAGCAGTCACTTAAACCCCAACACTACATTTATAACAAGATGTACCCCAAAGGGCAAACATCAGAAATGTGTTCCTGCCTTTCTGATTAGTTACTACTTACAGTTACTACTTACAGTTACTAGTTACTTGATATGGAAATGGCTGGCAGAGGCAGAACTAGGAAATTCAATTACCACATTCATAAAATTTTGAGGTAAGTTTCTTTAAGTCAGATTAAAGAAAGGGCTCTGCCTTTTCATATTAAAGTGTCTATTTTCTCCATATTGTCTTCAGCCCTTAAGCAACACTAGTTATTGGTACCAATAATCCCAAAATTAGATTCTTACTTCCTCTCCATCCCAGCCATTCTCTTTGCAGGAATAAGTTAGCTGCAGGCAATGCTATTACCCCCCTAAGAAGAAAAAGAAGAAGTCTTCTAATGACCTCAGTATTTATCTTAAATACAAGGGAGGACTTAAAAAAAAAAAACCACAAAATTATTTTTGGGAAGGCAGGCTCCCCCTGCAATGTAGGTATTCTAGGAACCCACCAGCATCCGTGTAGCAGCTAATGTTGGTGATTTTTTTTTTTTAGGTTCTTTCAAGGTGTTTGTCCATTTCATGATGGGTGATTGACAAACACACCTATCCACACTGTGCCGAGTGTTCAACAGTTTTTGAACCAAAACAGCATGACCCCCATGCCCCACCCTCCCTATTCACCTGGTCTCACCCCGAGTGACATTTTTTTGTTTTTCCTGGATGAAAATAGCTCTCAAAAGGAAACATTTTGCCCATGTGGAAGAGGTGAAACAAAAAATGACAGAAGCACTAAAAGGAATCGAAATTGATGAGTTAAATAGCTTTCTTCCTTTCCATTCTCCTGACGTCCACCTCATTGTTTGGCTCCTGATTCTATACCCTGGGAGTGTCCTTGATGTCCACCAATCATCTCCACATACATTAAGTTGGTCAGGCATCCCTTAAGCCAATGTTAAAGTGTGAAGCATCAGGCCAGGTGGAGTGGCTCATGCCTGTAATCCCAGCACTTTGGGGGGCAGAGACGAGAGGATTGCCTGAGCCCAGGAGTTTGAGACCATCCTGGGCAACTTGGCGAGACCTCAACTCTACAACAAATAAAAAAATTAGCCAGGCATGGTTGTGTATGACTATAGCTCCAGCTACTTGGAAGGCTGAGGCAGAAGGATTGCCTGAGCCCAGCACGTAGAGGCTACAGTGGCCGTGAGCATGCTACTGCACTCTAGCCCAGGCAATAGAGTGAGTAGAGTATTCTAAAGACATCTAGAGACTCCAAGACCCCAAGTCAAACCCGTTAAAAACAGAATTTCTAAAAACAGGTAGGCTTTGAGACCAGGAGTTTGAGACCAGCCTGGGCAACATAATGAGACCCCCGTCACTATTCAAAAATTTTAAAAAGTATCTAGGTATGGTGGCAGACGCCTATAGTCCCAGCTACTCAGGAGGGAAGCTGAGGTTGGAGGATTGCTTGAGTTCAGTAAGGCTGGGGTGAATCATGATGTACACTCCAGTCAGGGTGACAGAGGCCTTGTCTCCAAACAAAAAAAAACAAACACCCGATGGGCTGCTGAGCTATCTGCATTGCCAACCAGTGATTTTTTTTTTATGCACACTAGGTTTAAGAATGTCAGCCTTGCAAGTACAATCACAAAGAGAGGCAGAGTTATTTCCAGCAGTTAACCCACTGCTCAGAATTCACCCTTTCCAAGCACTTCGTGTGATCTTTATCAGTTAGAACCCATTGATTTGTTACTAACAGGAAAAATGATTTGGCACTCTTCTGAGAAAAGTCCCATCCTTAACAATAATAGCATCCTGCAAAGAAACAGGCGGTTAACCCTCTAGTTGCTAATCTTGCCTTTCATGTGGCAGAGGCAGAAAGCTTTATCTTAGGACTTCTGATGATTTGTAGATTCATCACTGCTAAAGATGTGCAACCTTGGGAGCAGCCCACAGAAACAACAGGGCATATACAAAAGTGCTATTCTCATCAATCAATGAGAAGGTCTGGAAATCAGAATTTGATTATTTTGTCTCTGCTTGAGTCTTGCTTGAACACTGTGTTCCTGGAAATTGAATTCACACTCAGGTTGACTTCAGAGAGTTATTCTTTCCTCTCCATTTAGCAGCCTCTGAAAGTGTTTCTTGCCCTAAGACTCTGCACAGGAAGCCCTAACAAAAAGTAGCTGTAATTAAAGGTGCAAATGAGCACACACAGGGATGCCTAGGGAACCAGAGAGTAAATATCACATATCACCTCATACAAGGCAGAGGTGTCCTCAAACATTCTTGCTCAGAAAATACAGTCACTCTCAATCGGGCATGATCACTCATGACTGTAATCCCAGCATTCTGAGAGACCAAGCACGGAGGACTGCTGAACCCTAGGAGTTTGAGACCAGCCTGGGCAACATAGCAAAACCTCGTCTCTATCAAAAAAAAAAAAAATCACGCACAAAAAAAGAAAATACAGTCACTCTTTATACAAGATACTCTTTCAATTACAGATGGTCTCCAATTTATGAAGGTTCTACTTATAATTTTTTGACTTTACCATGGTGTGAAAGTAATATACCTTCAGTACAGCATTCAATAAATAAATGAGATATTCAACACTTTGTTACAAAATAGGCTTTGTTTAGATGAGATTGCCTATCAGCTAATAAAAGTGTTCTAAGCACATGTAAGGTAGGTCACCCTAAGCTATGATGTTTGGTAGTTAAGTGTAACAAATGCATTTTCAGCTCAAATTACAATGGGTGTAACAGGAAACCCCATCATAAGTCAGGGAGTATCTGTACTTTATTTGGAACAAGGAATAAAATACTTTATTTGGAACTTTGTTTGGAGAAGGCACGATGACATGAAATTACCAAAGTCAATGCTACTTTGGGCTTCCTATAGAGGTTATTTGTCGGAATAAGCAAAAAAAAAAAAAAAAGATGACATCAGTCATCATTCCTGGATGTGTAAGTTCACAACTACAGTTTTACAAGCTCTCTTTTAAAAGCCATATATGATTACACCATGGAATTTGTGAATGGCAACCAGACAAACAGGGATAAGGAAAAACACTGTCCTAAAAAAAGTCATAATGGTTACTTGTGGCTTAGTGTAAATTTTTCAGTGGCTACATCAAACATGAATTTTTTAAAAGTTTGGCATCTCATTCACACAACTTGAAGTAATGACGATGGGCCCAGAAAAATTGTATGAGATGGCTCCAAATGCTTGTAGCAAAACCAGTTGCTGATATTGAAAAGGTATATGGAGTCTTTGAACAGAATGGCTTAATTTTAAGTAGGAAAAAAAATTTCTAAATTAACATATTACCTTGTCACAGGACTCAGAAAATGCTACCAAGTCACCAAGATACAATAGCTACAACACACCAAAGTAAGGCGTCAAATCAAGACACACATTCTTCAAAGTTAAGGTCAAGGGGTTATAAGACTCGAACCTTTACCAGCCTAGAGGTATAAAAAAAAAATAGACAGAGAGCTGTGAGTATGCTGTAGATCCTACCCACCTAGGAAGGAAGGGAGGAGGTACTCACCAAAGACCTCAAGCCTAATTAGGGGCTTTCAACAAGCCCATGCAGACACTTGACTTGGGTCCCTTGCAATTAGAATTCATAGTGAATATATGACTGGTTCCTGGCTGAGAAACCTAAAGAGGAAGACATGGGCTCAAAGAAGTAGCCATAGTGGGCAGCCTGCTCTCCTAGAAGATATCGGGGCAAAGAATGCATGTGTGCTGTGTGACAGGTGAGGGCTAAGGTGTGGGAGCAATGGCATGGGAGCATTTCTGGACTTGTCCCAGACAGTCAACTGTAGGGGCAAATAGGATCTCAACAGAGAGAAACTGGGCCCGAACAGGTGTCAACAGCATTCACTGGGACCAAGGACAGAATATGAGAAGGCATCATGACCACCAGGAAACAAGTGACAGTCCAGAGGGAATGAAGCCACTTGCAACCCCATCAGTCATGTAAGCCCTTTTCTGTTCCCCCTACAACTCCCTCCTCCACCCCCTCCACCTCCAACTCCAGCCCAACCCCAATCCTGAAGGGCCAAGAAAACATGGCCAGAAGCACAAGATGGGGAAGGCAGCCGACCAGGCTCCTTTCCCAAACCCGAGGCATCTTCCACAAGTCCGACAGGTCTGGACTAGGGATTTCAGAAGGGGAGAATTCTTTATTTTAAATTAAGTTTAGTGTTTTGGCTCATTTGTCAGGGAACTGCACATATTATGTACTAAATTGAGAGCATTTTTGTGACCTAAGAATAGCCAGAAAAGCTGTGGGGCTGTCATACTTTCATTCCAAAAGGTCACATCAATGGAATCAAAATAAAAAGGAACAAACTATTGATATATGCAACAATTTGGATGAGTCACCAGAAAATTATACTGCATGAAAAAAGAGCAATCCCAAAAGGTTACATACCAAGTTATTCCATTTATATTATGTTCTTGAAATGACAAAATTATGGAAATGGAGAACAGATTAGTAGTTCCCAAAGGTTAAGGAGGGGGTGGGTTGGGAGGAAAGTGGGTATGGCCACAAAGTGCAACAAGAGGAATTTCTGTGGTGATGGAGATATCAAGGGCAATATCCTGGTTGTGATATTGTACCCACTTTACACACAAGTCAAACATACACATGTACTGTGTATTGCAAGATGTTAGTTTAGCACTGGGGGAAACTAGGTAAAGGGTGCAGGTATCTCTGTATTGTTTCTTACAATTGCAAGTGAATCTACAATTCTTTCAAAGCAAAAATTGTTTACTTTTTATAAAGATGCTGAAGGCTACGTGTGCACAAGTAGATGGGACAAGTAATGATCAGCCTTCATTATATTGGGTACACCTTCTATCAGCAGAAGAGCCTTTGTCTGACTTATTTATAAAACTCATTACATTTGGTCATGCAAAAAGCGGCGTTTTCAACCTAACACTCGCTGGCTTCCTTGGATAGAGTCCAAATAGTCTACTGTTTTCAGTCCTTATTCCACACCCACTCTCCCGAGCTACTGAACTTCCTAGATAGACAGGTGGGAGGGGTGGTCCCCTAACAGTATCCAATGAAACTCAAGGGCATCAATGATCCCATCTAGGAACCATGTGTATCAGCATAGCCAGTCAAATGTCACTTATAGCTCTCTGAGGGCAAAACTGCCTTTCAGACCCTCTCCTATAGGAAGGGCCATACCCCAGACTGCTTCTGGCAATACTTTTGACCTGTCTAGGACCCAAAAGACTCCAAAAACTATAAGGACATCCCCACATATATTATGTTGCTTTGTTCAAAATGCTGTTTGTCTTATTTCATAGGCTCACTCATTTATTTATTTATTTATTTTTATTTTATTTATTTATTTTTTTTTTAGTTGGAGTCTCACTCTGTCGCCCAGAGTAGAGTGCAGTGGCCGCTCCCGGCCACCGCAGCCTTGACCCGCTGGGCTCCAGCGATCCTTCCGCCTCAGCCTTCCAAGTAGCTGGAACTACAGGCGCGTGCTACCATGCCCAGCTAATTTTTTGGTTTATTGTAGAGATGAGGTCTCGCCAAGTTGCTCAGGCGGGTCTTGAACCCACAGGCTCAGGCAATCCACTCAGCTCAGCCTCCCAAAGTGCGGGATTACAGGCTGAGCCACTGAGCCCGGCTAGGCTCACTCATTTAAGTCAGGCTATAACTTTAGCCCCTGTGGCTTCCCTATCAAAAGACCTGTTGTCCCTACAAACAACACTTCAGTCCCTGGACATGGCTGTGTGTGTGTCTGAATCCTGGCTGTGGATAAAAGTCACTTTCATTTTCACAGAGCCCCCAAGTCTCATGCAAATCAGGATAGTGGTTATTTGATAAATTGTCCTGTTTAATTGTCCCCAACCATTTCATTCAATCAATCACTACATATTGAGCACCAACTATGTGCCATGCATTATTCTAGATATTGGAGACACGGCAGTGCAAGAAACAAAGTCTCTGTCCTCACATCACTTAATTCTAGTGGCAGGGGAGAGAACACAGTATCAGTATACTTTCTGGAGTTATGATTGCTTCAGAGGAAATAAACAGGGTAGATAGAAGTGGTTGGGGAAGCTCCCTTAGAGGTGACATTTGAGTTGCAATTTAAAGGATGGATACAAGCCAGCCAGGGGAAGCATCCAAGGAAGAACATTCCAGGGCAGAGAGAACAGCAAGATCAATGGATGGCCTTTTTCAGTGAGGAGGGGGCCCCTCTGCAAAAGCAAAAATGCAGAGGCAAAAGTCAGGAAAAAGAAAATATGTTACTTCTTGTGCTTCTATAAGTTGCTTTACTTCTCATTTTTATAAGTTACCCTAATTCTGGCAGTAGTGGGAAACTGTCAGGGGAGAGAGGGTGGGATTGGCAGTTGAGGGAAACTGCTGGGGAGGGAGGGGCACAACCCATCAACAAGGGTACCTGTATAATCAACGTTTGTATACCTAACCCTGAATTGTACCCTACATCTTTATAATTAAAATAAAATAATTTTTTTTCTTTTTTTGAGTTGGAGTCTCACTCTGTCACCCAGATTGGAGTGCAGCAGCTGCTCCCGGCCACCGCAGCCTCGACCTGCTGGGCTCCGGCGATCCTTCCGCCTCAGCCTTCCAAGTAGCTGGAACTACAGGCACACACTACCACGCCAAGGTAATTTTTGATTTATTGTAGAGATGAGGTCTCACCAAATTGCCTGGGCGGGTCTCAAACCTGCGGGCTCAGGCAATCCTCACCTCGGCCTCCCAAAGCTCTGAAATTACAGGCTGAGCCACCGAGCCCGGCCAAAATTTTAACATTAAAAAAAAGTTACCCTACTTCTTGTTTTTATATATGTTACTTCTCATTTCCTTGTTATTACCTAAGTCACTTCCTGGTTCTTTGTGCTACTCTTTTCATGGGCTTTTCACTTTGGCGGGTTACATGTTCAAACTTTTGGCGGAATTCAATCAGGATAGTAATCTTGTAAACCAATTAGCAAATAGGACATGCAAATAAAATAATTATGTAAAACCAATCAGTGTGTAAAATGTAATGCTAACTGTAGCCTCAAGCTACAAAATATCCAATCAAATGAATAATGCCAAACTGTAACTTTATAAGGGAGACAAAGTGGTTACAATGTAAAGAAATAATACATAAGAAATAATATATAAGGCAATGCTGGGGGCTCAGCCTTTGGATGCAAACCCACTGAGCCAGTGCCAGCACAAATAAACGCTGCATCCTGGCAAGACCCCTTGGTGTCCTCTTTCTCTGTGGCCGGTTCCCACTACAGCAGGTATTGAGCTTGATGTACCAAAGAAACTAAAAGATAGTTCAGAGGCTGTGTAGGATCTCCCTGCTTTGCTCCTCTCTACCTTTCACCATGTGCTGGATGTCTTCTGCCTTTGCATTGTCAACTTAACTTGATCAGCCTCATTTCTTGTCTGCTTGGATGCCTAGGCTTTGTGCTAACAAGGCCCCCACTCTCCCCCTCCAAGCTCTGAGCTTGGATCAGCTGAATACACTCACTTCACTCCCATAGAAGTTTTCTGTTTTGACCATCCTGAGAGTTGGACATGGGCCATTCAAAGGAGAAAACACCAAGCAGTTCATTCCCCCAACCACACACCTGCCAGATATACAGGACTTCATCCATACATAGCCCATAACTGACTGTGGTGAGGGCTGTTTCCCAGGACTCACCAACAGCCTTGCCCACTAGCTTCCCGAGAAGCTCTTCTAAATACTCAGGAAAGCTGAAGCCAGCTCATGACCCAAAGACTGCTGAGCTCATCATCTTCTGGGTGACTACATCTAACAATGAAAATGTTTCCTTTTTCTAACACAGCTAGATTTTTGTGTCTTGCCACAGGTTTTTGTGTTAAGTAACTATCAGCAACTATTTATGTGTAAAAAGCTGTTGATTAAAAGTAGATGTTCAATTGAGAGAGAAAAAGAATCAGAGGCTGTGTGCTGATTCAAGACAGTTACCAAAGTATGCCCTGGTCCAGTAAAATCTCTGGACTTCTGCCTCTGCACACTCCTGAACCTTTGCCAACCCCAAAGCTTCCAGCCTCCCCTGGACTCTCACAGACTGAGCTGGTCCTTCCACTCCTGACCTTTTGCACTGCCAGACCTTACCATCCTCTGCCGTATCTAAGAGCATCTCTCCAGCTGCCGGGCTGTCTCTTGCTCCTGCTCCATTCTCGAGGTTCTGGACAACAGCTGCTGTTCTTCCTGGACATTCAATTTCCATTGCATCGGGCCCCGCTAGACTGTGAGAATGTGTTATTAAACACATCACTACCCTCTGAATTCATTCACCCAAATGTAGGATACAAATAGTGATAAAATTACTATATATCAGTCAGGACATTTCTGTTATATGTGACAGAAACCCAACTTAAACTCAAACAAGTTTAAGTGAAAGGGGTGATTTAGGGATTTTTTTTTGGTTCGTGTAACTGGAAAATGGAAAGGTGGAATTAGGCTTAGGACTTTCAGGGATGCAAACAATATCATCAGGATTCATTCTCTCCCTCTATTCCCTACTTGTCTGTCTGTCTCTGTCTCCCTCTTTCACTCTCTTATTCTCACTCTCACTCTCTCCATCTCACCCTCGCCTCTGCTTCTCTCCCTCTCCTGGCTTCCATTATCCCTGCTTAGCAACCTCTCTAGAAAAAGAGGGCCTCCCTGCCAGCCTCTCTATGTGAAGGACTTTGATTGACTTCATTGCACCAGCTTGGATCCCATGACCATCCCTAGCCTAGTCATCATGGACAGGAAAATAGGATACTGGGATCAGCAAGACCAGGATCATGTGTCCAACCTGTATGAGAGTGAGAGTAGGACTATACAAAGTATTGTGTGGACCAGTCATATTTTAAAACCCATACAAAGAAGAAAATGACATCACATGATCCACTCAATAATCCCTCTGTAGTCTTTCAGCCACCTGCTACCCTCTGCTACAAAGGCTGGAAAGTTGAAAACACCACTTTTCAGACAGCCTTGCAGCAAGGGTACAGGTTTATGATTCAGGTTCTGCCCAGCAGATGTTCCCAAGGAAAGTAGACATGATTAATATGGGGTGCAGAGCTATTAGCTTTTTATTTAAGTACAAGGAGATGACAGATGCCTTTGGTTCTTCTGGGCCAGCTGTATTCTAGCGCTCTATGCTTAATCCCTCATAAAATAGGTGGTACACAGCAACAGCTTCATAGTTTTTGCTAGAACCAGTGGAATGATGGAATGATTGTGTGTGTGTGTGTGTGTGTGTGTATTTAGTTGGAGTCTCACTCTGTCACCCAGGCTGGAGTGCAGTGGCACACTCACAGCCACCCCAGCTTTGATCTGCTGGGCTCTGGTGATTCTTCTGCCTCAGCCTTCCAAGTAGCCAGAACTACAGGCATGCACTACCACACCCAGCTAATTTTATTTATTTATTTATTATAGAGATGAGGTCTCACCAAGTTGCCTGGGCTGGTCTCAAACCCGCAGGCTCAGGCAATCCACTCACCTTGGCCTCACAAAGTGCTGGGATTACAGACTGAGCCACCGAGCCCAACCTGTGCATATTTCTTGACTGCATCCCTAGCTCTGTGGCATCTAAGCTTGGTTCCCAGGTCCTCCTATGAATTATAAAAGCAACTTAATACCCCGTAATAAATTTATTTCCACATAAATTGGCTAGCTGTGTGTAGAAGTAAAACTAACACCTTGCCCTGCTGCATTATGTAAACATGTGCATATTATGTCCTACAGTCAGAGGAAAAACAAACAGGACAAAAATCTTCCTGGGAAGAAGCAGTGAGAAGAGACTACCGGCTCCAGGCTCTGCTTCACCACAGCAGCAGGAGAGACTGCCAGTTCCAGGCTCTGCCTCACCACTGCAGTGTCTGGCCAGATACTGGCAGCAAGGGCTGTGGAAAGAGCCCAGAGGCAGAGTCCCTCTGGAGAATACAAAAGAGGCACCCTGCCACTATCTTGAAAATGGGGCAGGAAAGTGCTCTGACTTGATCACCATGGAGAAACAGACCCAATCCCTGTGACTGGCAGATCAACTAGTCAGGGGTTGATTGTGACCCAAAGGAAATATCTTGAAAACACAAACTTTGGAGGGACCTGACAAGTGCTGAGTTCCAGGCACCCCACCCTCTACCCTGACCAAGCTGCAGGACAAAGGTTGTGGCCAGAAAAGGACAAGGAAGAACTCCAAAGAGATCAGTAGTAAGTCTGGGGCCGACCCAACCCCTCTCCTTCCAAGCAATCCTCTGAAATCAGAGCCACACAGCTGGGGCACAGCTGAGAAGGATGAATCCAGGCAGAGCCTGGACAGCAGTCATGATAGGAGGACTCCACTCCAGGATAGGCCTGGCTGGGGCACCTCCTGTGAGCACCGGAGGAAAAAGCAATCCCACACCTCCCCACCAGAGGAGATCCCCTGACCAGAGGAGAGTGACAGGGGAGGACTGCATTCCCACCCACCATCACTGCACTTTCTCCTTCCCTGGTCTCAACACCAGGGAGAGATTGAAAGAGGAAGAAGTTCTGCAGGAGACAGCAGAGAAACAGATGAAAGGAACAATTACAGAATCTGCCACAAGAAAGCAGGGTTTTTTTTTTTTTAATTTTGTGCCTGTTAATATACGTTAGTTTTTATAATTTTTTAATATTTTTCCTTTGTGAGTGAATGTGTATATGAGGGTTTGATCTGTACCCTCTCCCCCTTTTTTCCTCTTTCTTCTTTTGTTTTTTGTTTTCTGTTTATGTGTGTATGTGAATGATTATTTATCTTTCAGTTTTTTCATTGGTGGTGGTTTGTTTTTGCTCTTTTGTGCTTCTCTTTTTTAAATTTAAGTGTGTGTGAATATATGTGTAAGGGTGCAATCTGAATTCCTTTTTTTTTCCTCTCTGCTTTTTTATTTTGTTATTTCTCTTTTTCTTCTCCATTCATTATGTGCTGGGTGTGTGTGTGTGTGTGTGTGTGTGTGTGTGTGTGTGTGTGTGTGTGTGTGTGTTTGGTTTTCCTGGTTGTCTTTTGTTTTATTTTGCTGTTATTCCAGTTTGTTTTGGGTGTGTGTGTGTGTGTGTGTGTGTGTGTGTGTGTGTGTTCAGTTGTTTTTTGCTTTGGCTTCTGTTTTCATTGTTCTGTGTTCTTGGTTGGTTGTTTTGTTTGTTTGTTTGTTTTTTGTCTCTTATTTCATTCTATTTTTCTCTGTTCTCCTCATTGCTGTTACTGTATCTTGGAATGAGGGAGTACACACACATACCCATTGCATCATCATACAGAATTGTGGTGGGAAGTGGATCTCAGGAAATCCATACCACAATCAGTGAACATCATGATTTGCAAGTCATTTCTAAATCCTAGTTCCCCATCCTCTACCTTATTCAACTCTCAAAACAACAAAAGACAGCAAAGCTTCCTACTCATGGTCCCATTTCAAAATAGAACAAATCTAGAGCTCAGATCAGGGAAGAATAGAGGTTGATCAGAAGTGAAGGCTTCTCCAACTGCCACTGAATAACAGAACTAAAGTGAAAAGCAAGAGATCTGGCACAAATGAGGAAAAACCAACAGAAGACCACAGGTAATTTCAAGTGTAACAAAGAGAAAACTCCTGAAAAATCAGACCTCGGAGCCCAAACAATGGAAGTCACCAACAACTGACCCCAGGATATGACAGGGATTAGGGAATGGATGAAAAGAGTGAATAAGACTCAAGAAAGACAAGATGCAACACTGAAAGAACTTGTAACAGAGATTGTGGCCATAAAAAATTTCATCCAGGAAATAAATAACAAGATGACAAGCCGGGCTCGGTGGCTCAGCCTGTAATCCCACGCCTTTGGGAGGCTGAGGTGAGTGGATTGCCTGAGCCTGCAGGTTCAAGATCCGCCTGGGCAGCAAGACCTCATCTCTACAATAAATCAAAAAATCAGCTGGGTGTGGTAGCGCATGCCTGTAATTCCAGCTACTTGGAAGGCTGAGGCGGAAGGATTGCCGGAGCCCAGCAGGTCGAGGCTGCAGTGGCCAGGAGCAGCCACTGCACTCCAGTCTGGGTGACAGAGTGGGACTCCAACTCAAAATAAATAAATAAATAAATAACAAGATGACAAACATGAAAAGCAGAATTAATCAAGCAGAAGAAAGAATCTCAGAACTTGAAGACCAGAACACAGAATTAACCCAATCTGTAAAAAACATATAAAGAAAACTCAGAAGGAAAGAACAAAGCCTGTAAGAGACATGCGATTATATCAAAAGGCCAAACCTACACCTGACTGGTATCCCAGAATAAGAAAGGGAAATGGAGAACACCTTGGAGGAAGTATTCCAGGAGATTATCCAAGAAAACTTTCCCCATCTCACCAGAGATGTGACCAACCAAACACAAGAGATACAGAGAATCCCCAAAAGACATCAAATGAGAAGACCAACCTCTAGACACATAGCAATTCACCTACACAAAGTAGGCACAAAAGAAAAATCCTAAAGACAGCAAGAGAGAAAGGACAGACTGCCAACTGGGAAAAGCCAATCAGAATAGCAGCAGACTACAGAAACACTTACAAACAAGAAGGGACTAGAGTTTGACATTCAAAGTCCTCAAAGATAAACTACTTCAACCAAGAATTTCCTACCCAGTCAAGCTCAGCTTCATCTGCAATGGAGAATTAAAATCCTTCTCAGACATCCAGTCCCCAAGAGATTATGCAGTTTCTAGATCAGCTCTACAGGAGATGCTTAAAAAGGAATTAAGCACAGAAGAAATAAAAATAAGAATGACCACACACTTCCCAAGAGAAACAGCAGTGAACAGAATCAACAGAGAATACATTGCAACAGCAAACTTGAAAAAACAAACATACATCAACCCCAAAGCTAAAAGAAAACAAGCAAACAAATAAAGAAAAAAACTTTATAGGAAACTCATGACAGGAATAAACACATTTCAATAATCAGCCTGAATATGAATGGACTAAATGCACCACTGAAAAGACATAGAATGGCAAACTGGATAAAAAACCATGACCCAATTATTTGATGCATCCAGGAAACTCATCTCACCCACAAGGAAAGCACACAGACTCAAAGCTAAGGATGGAAAACGAGTTTCCAGGCAAATGGATCACAAAAGAGGCAGGAGTTGTGATCTTTTTTTTTTTAATTTAATTTAATTTTATTTTAATTATTTATTTATTTATTTATTTATTTATTTATTTATATTTTGAGTTGGAATCTCATCCTGTCGCCCAGACTGGAGTGCAGTGGCCGCTTCCAGCCACTGCAGCCTCAACCTGCTGGGCTCCAGCAATCCTTCTGCCTCAGCCTTCCAAGTAGCCAGAATTACAGGCATGTGCTACCACGCCCAGCTTA
>NW_007256321.1:78340-96568 GCF_000164805.1 Carlito syrichta
TCCACTCACCTCAGCCTCCCAAAGGCACGGGATTACTGGCTGAGCCACCGAGCCCGGCTTTAATTTTATTTTATTTTAAAGATGTGGGGAACAATTCAGGTATAAGTATACAAACATTGATTACGCAGGTACCCTTGTTGATGAGTTTTACCCCTCCCTCCCCTGGCAGTTTCCCTCAACTGCCAATCCTGCCCCACCCCTAGCAGTTTCCCATTACTCCCAATTCCTTTCTCATACTATTATGATAATTGTTCAAGGTCCCCTTATAAGTGAGAACATGTGGTACTCTGTTCTTAGTTTCTATGATAGATCACTGAATATGACAGACTCTAAATCCATCCAAGTTGCTGCGAAGTCCATATGTTTGTCCTTCATTATGGCTGCATAATACTCCACTGTGTATATGTATCACTTTTTTTTATCCAGTCCAGCATCAATGGGCAGCATGGTTGGTTCCATGTTTTTGCTATTGTGAATAGAGCTGCAACAAACGTGTGTGCAGGTATCTTTCTTGTAAAATGATTTGAGTTCCTCTGGGTATATTCCCAGTAGAGGATTGCTAGGTCATATGGAAGGTCAATTTCTAGTACTTTCAGAAATCACCATACTGTCTTTCAAACAGGTTGCACTAGTTTGCATTCCTACTAGTAGTGTAGAAGTGTTCCTTTTTCTCTGCATCCTCAACAGTGTCTGTTGTTGTTTGTTTTATTAATGATGTTCATTCTTACTGGGGTTAGGTGACATCTCAGTGTGGTTTTGATTTGCATCTCTCAAAAGGCGAGCACTTTTTCATGTGTCTGTTGGCTGCCCATATATCTTCTTTTGAGAAGTGTCTATTCATGTCTTCTGCTCACTTTTTAATGGGGCTGCTTTTTTTTTCTTTTCGGAGGAGTCATGATCTTAATATCAGACAAAACAAACTTTAAGCTATCAAAAATTTTAAAATATACCAAAGGACACTACATAATGACAAAAAGTTCAATCCATCAAAAGAAATATCCATCTTAAACATATATGCACCCAACATTGGAGCACTAGCATTTATAAAGCAACTACTAAGCAAACTTTAAAAAGATATTGACTCTAACACTATTATAGCTGGGGACTTGAATACCCCATTAACACCCCTAGATAGATCATCGAGGCAAAAAATCAACAAGGATATCCAGAACCTCAACTTAACGCTCAGCCAAATGGACTTAATAGATTCCTACAGAATATTCCACCCAACAACCACAGAATATACATTCTACTCATCACCACATGAAATGTACTCCAAGATCGATCACATCCTCAGCCATAAATCAAGCATAAACAAATTCCATAAGGTTGAAATATTCCCATACACCTTCTCAGATCACAGTGGAATAAAAATAAATATCAACACCAACCAAATTCCCCCCAAACCCACAAAGACATGGACCCTAAACAGCATGAAACTAACAACTACTGGTTCCACACAGAAATCAAAACAGAACTTAAAAGGTTCCTGGAAGCAAATGAAAATGAAGAAACATCTCACCAAAACTTCTGGGATGCAATTAAATCAATTCTAAGAGGAGAATTTATATCTCCACGAACACAAATTAAGAAAATGGAAAGATCATAAGTTAACAGCCTAACAAATCATCTAAGAAAGCTGGAAAGACAAGACCACAAAAACCCTAACTTTAGCAAAAGAATCCAGATCACCAAAATAAGAATCCTAATATGGGACACAGAAGACAAAAACGTCATAGGCTCGGTGGCTCAGCCTGTAATCCCACGCCTTTGGGAGGCTGAGGTGAGTCGATTGCCTGAGCCCACGGGTTCGAGACCCGCCTGGGCAGCGAGACCTCACCTCTACAATAAATCAAAAAATCAGCCGGGCATGGTAGCGCATTCCTGTAATTCCGGCTACTCGGAAGGCTGAGGCGGAAGGATCGCCAGAGCCCGGCAGGAGGAGGCTGCGGTGGCCGGCAGCGGCCACTGCACTCCAGTCTGGGCAACAGAGTGAGACTCCAACTCAGAAAAAATAAAAGTCATAGAAGACAACAACAAAACAAAAAGCTGGTTCTTTGAAAGAATTGACAAGATTGATGGACCCCTAGCCAGAATGACCAAGAAAAAGAGAGAAAAAGCCCAAATAAACACAATCAGAAATACAAAAAGATCAAACCACAACTGACCCCAAAGAAATACACAAGATTATCAGAGATTACTATGCACATCTTTATGCAAAGAAATTTGATAACCTACATGAAATGGAGGACATTCTGACATCACACAACCTCCCAAAGTTGAAACAAGAAGACATTGAGACACTAAATAGACCAATAACAACACAGGAAATTGACTCTGTCTTAAGAAAACTACCTACAAAAAAAAAACCCTGGACTAGATGGCATTCCAGCAGAAGTCTTCAAGACGTAAAAGGGGGAGCTGATACCAATCCCAGGAAATAAAGAAAGATGGGATTCTCCCCAAATCATTTTATGAAGTTAACATCACATTGATACCCAAACTGGGTAAAGATTCAACAAAAAAAGATAAATACAGGCCAATATCCCTTATGAACATAAATGTAAAAATTCTCAACACAATTCTAACAATTGGATCCAACAACACCTCTCAAAAATCATCCACCATGACTAAGTAAGTTTCATCCCCAGGATCCAGGGCTGGTTCAACATCTGTAAGACCATAAATGTAATTAAATACATCAACAGATGTAAAAACAAGAACCACAAAATTATATCATTAGATGCTGAAAAAGCTTTTGATAAAATCCAGCATTCCTTCTTGACAAAAACTCTCAAATACCTAGGTATAGAAGGAACACATCTCAAAACAGTGCCATCTACCATAAATCCACAGCCACTGGCAAATGGACTGCCATTGGTAAATGGACAGAAACTGGAAACATTTCCCCTGAAAATCGGAACAAGACGTGGCTGCCCACTCACCCCTCTTGTTCTACATTGTGTTGAAAGCCCTAGTTACAGAATTTAGACAAGTGAAGGAAATCAGGGGTATCCAAATAGGAAAAGAAGAAGTTATCCCTCTTTGCTGACAATTTGATCCTATACCACGAAAATCCAAGAGAATTTGTCAAAAACCTGCTTGCACTTATAAAGGCCTTGGCAAAGTCTCAGTGTACAAAATAATGTGCAAAAGACAGTTGCATTCTTATACACCAACAACAAGCAAGTGGAGAACCAAATAAAAAGCACAGTTTCATTCACAATAGCCACACACAAAAAATGAAATACCTCGGCATTTTCCTAACCAGAGAAAATGAAAGACCTTTACAATGAGAACTACAAAACACTGCTCAAAGAAATCCAAGAAGACACAAACAAATGGAAACATATTCCATGTTCATGGATAGGAAGAATCACCACTGTTAAGATGTTCATTCTACCCAAGGCAATCTACAGATTCAACGCAATACCCATTAAATTACCAACATCTTTCTTCTCAGGCTGGGAAATGACAATACAGAAATTCATATGGAAACATAAACGACCACAAATAGGCAAAACAATCCTTAGCCAAAGAAACAAGGCAGGAGGTATCACAACTTCCAGACTTCAAACTTTACTATAAGGCTACAATAATCAAAACAGCCTGGTATTTGTACAAGAACAGGCATACGGACCAATGAAACAGCATAGAGATTCCAGAAGCAAAACCTCAATTTCTCAACCAACTCATCTTTGACAAAGCCTCCACCAACAACCACTAGGGAGAGGAGAACCTATACAGTAAATAGTGCTGGGAAAACTAGCTGATCACATGCAGAAGATTGAAACCTATCACCAAACACAAAAATCAACTCTAAATGGATCAAAGACCTCAACTATAGGAATCTTAGAAAATGTCAGAGACACCCTTATGGAAATTGGAAATGGCAACCAATTCCTGATCAAAGCCCAGTGCCCATGCCATAAGAGATAAGATAGACAAGTGGGACCTCAACAAACTGACAAGCTTCTGCAAAGTCAAGGAAACCATCAAGAGAACAGCCCACAGACTGGGAAAAATATTTGCCAACTGTATATCTGACAAAGGCCTAACATCTAGGGTCTATAAGGAACTCAAACAGGTCAAAAGAAAAAAAACAGTACTATTAAAAAATGGACAAAAGACATGAATACACTCTTCTCAAAAGAAGATATACGAGCAGCCAACAGACACATGAAAAAGTGCTCAGCCTCACTAATCACCAGAGAAATACAAATTAACACTACACTGAGATATCATCTAACCCCAGTAAGAATGGTCATCATTAATAAAACAAACAACAGATGCTGGCAAGGATGTGGAAAAAAAGGAATGCATCTACACTGCTGCTGGGAATGCAAACTAGTACAATCTCTTTGGACGACAGTGTGGCAATTTCTGAAGGAACTAGACATTGATTTTCCACATGATGCAGCAATCCCCCTATGGGAATGTACCTGGAGGAACTCAAATCATCCTACAAAAAAGACACATGCACACACGTTTGTTGCAGCTCTATTCACAATAGTAAAAACATGGAACCAACCATGCTGCTCATTGAATTTAGACTGGATAAAAAAAAGTGGTACATATACACAATGAAGTATTATGCACTCATAAAGAAGAACAAACATATGGACTTTGCAGCAACTTGGATGGATTTACAGTCTATCATATTCAGTGATCTATCACAGAAACAAAGAACAGAGTATACTTATAAGCAGACCTTGAACAATTATAATAGTATAAGAAAGGAATTGGCAGTAGTGGAAAACTGCCAGGGAAAGAGGGTGGGACTGGCAATTTAGGTAAACTGCTAGGGGTGGGGGGGTACACCTCATCAGTAAGGGTATCTGCATAATGAACATTTGTATACCTAATCATGAACTGTACCCTACAACTTTAAAATAAAAAATGTAAAAGTTAAAAAACAAACAACAACAGTTGCAGCCTGAGACTCTTCCCCCTCCCAAAATAAAGACATACATTTAAAAAGACCAGGACCACTCTATCTAATTCTGATTCTCAAAATACATGAAATCTTGAGCATCTTCTATAATTACTGACTCCCAGTAAGAACTATTGTTTTGTAACTTTATTGGCTTTTGCAATGCTGATAGCTGAAGAAATGATGTCAACTTTGAGGTTATAACTTTCATGTGAGAGAACTACCTTTCTCACAATGAACATAACAATTGTAAACCTGGTCGTCTTGAGGTTTTCTTTTAAAATCTGCTGTATATTTTATTTGGCAAATCATTCCTTCTAAATCCCCCTTGCAATCCATCTTCACAGGTAAATGTTCCTCTTCAAGTTCATGGCTCTGTCTTCTTTTGACTGTAGGCTCTGTTGGCTGCAACTGAGACCCCTGATAAATACAGGAAGGGAAGGTCACCAGTGGACATGCACATGCTTGCAAAAGAATGAAACAGTTAGGAGGAAGAACTGTGCTAAGAACATAAAAACAGAAAATGTCCCCTATATAATAACCATATTTCACAAGATTGTGATGATGACTGAATGAAATAATATGGTATGTGTTATAGACTAAAAAGACCAGTATAAATGTAGGCTAACAGAACATTCTCGGCTGAGAGTTACCATGTTGACAGATAAACTTAAGACATCTTATTTACATGGGAAACATTCATCTCCCATTAGCAAAACCCTTTTTGTCTATTCTCATGAAAGACTCTCTATGAAATTCCTAAACGCTTCATGAATACTGTCTTCCTAGACTACGTAACCATCATCTGGAAATCTACATCGCAAATAGAGTCACCTACTGATGCAATAGGCATCACCTAAGTATCAATTAGCAAAAACTTCATGATCACAGGCAAACATCAGGCAGAACCAACAGGACAAAGAAAGCAAGAAAGTTTATATTGTACACCAAATTCAACATAGAGATTGGCTCTGGAAAAGACAGGACAGAACAGGTTGAGGAGAGGCACAGTGAGATTCAATTGTACTTGTAACATTCTGTGTAATTTTATAAAATAAACAATATATGAAAGAAATATGACAAAATGTTAACATCTGCTATTCCCAAGTGGTAGATTTATAAAAATTTGTTAATTTTTTTCCTGTATTTTTAAAACCTTTCAAAAGAAAAAAAGTGAGAAAGCCAGAAAGAAAGACAGGATAGGTGTCAGGCTTTTACTCTAACTCTGTAATGTCACCTATAGGAAACGTATTTGAAGTGCCAAGGTATCTAGGCACTGGCTTAATCTGAAAGTTTTTCACAGCATCTCATACATAGCAAAGCAAGTTTTCAGTACAGACCAGAAAGAATTGTATCCCAGAACTCCTCGGAATCAAGCATATTACTCGGGTCAGTTTGAAGGCATTTCTCTGGAAATTGCTTGCAAATGCAAAGGCAAAAGAAAATGACAATAGTAACAAGACGTTTCCTGAGAAGGGGTATTCAAAAGTTTTTAGTACAAGAGGCCATGAAGAAATGTCTCCAAATGTGTTGCAGGGAGAGAGTGTCTTTTTAAAATTAATCTAGTGTCAATTTAAAGGGCTCGAGGCTACACATTTGGCTTATGGAGTTTTGATCAGGCCTTACAGTATGTTAAGAGAGGTTTTATTTATTATTTATACTTAATTTCCTTTTTTTGGTAATCCTTTATAATTCTCTAGCTTCATGATAGAATTTTAGTAGAATCAAAATTATACAAATCAAAATTACATAATTAATTAAGTTCTACAATAATGAATTGCTTCAAGTCTAGGAACAGGAGTCCTAGAGACAGTTATACAACAGGCATGGCACAAATTCAAATATAATGGCTAAAACTGGGTTTAAAACTATTTTGGCTAAAAGTTTCAAGTATGCACCCCTCCATCCCCACATTCCTCAATCATGGGTTCTGCATTTGAGGCAAGGGCTTCATGTTCAGATACCCAGGAACTATGGGATTTAAAGGAAAGAGAAATATTTTTTTATATTCTATGAGTGTAAAGTAACAGGAACACAAATTCCATCTACTTACACATCCATTCAATAAAATGTATTAAAGCCCCACTATCATATATCAAAAACAAGTCCTAATGGGGCAAAAACAAATGGACTTAAATACTCTTCTTTCCAAAACTATTACTGTACCTCAAAATGTTTTACTCCCTCAAGGTACCCTCAAAAGATGGGGGTTATTTTCCTCATATTCAACTCAAATTTGTATATAATACATATTGCAATATTTTACTAATTTAGAATGCTACTATAAACATTTAAAGTGCTGTATAAAACAAAATATATCTTTAAATTCATAGCTGAGCTTACAAGAAATAAAAGGAAATTCCCAGTTGCATGAAACAAAGAAAGACCAGAGTGCTTACATTGAAGGGTGATTTTCAGACCAGGAAATAGGCCCTCAGAACTAACTTCAGGTTTCAGCACCCACATAGCGACCAAATACCAGATCTTAGGTTCACCCAAGGCAGAGAGTTGGGATGAAAACCCCTGCAAAAAGCCGTAATCTTCAAATGGTAGCCACCTCAATTAAAGAGGGGGGAAAAAAATCTGTCCTCTACCTCAGAGAGATGAAAAGAAATTTGCCTTTTCCTGGAGTTGAAGTCCTGGGCTGGTGATAACCCTGTGACTCCTGGCAAGAGCAAATATGAAACTGTTCTGGAGGCCAAGATCTCCAAAATTCCTTCAGCAAAAAGAGACAGGTTTACCATCAAAAACTTAGAAATACACAAGAAAATGATCCACCACAGGCGAGAGTCAGCCACAGACACAATAAGCAACCCAAAGCAACAATCTGAAATAGCATATTTAAAATTATAAAAGAAAGTGTTTTCAAATGTACCTGGGATTCAGTTTATAAATAAGACTGAGTACCACTGAACGAAATTGATTACTGTTCCTCAAAAACAAGAGGAGCACACGCCATGCAGAGCCAAATGAAACTGCCACACATGGGAGTTTGCCACACATGAGATTATGCTTTTATTACTATAGTGGTGGAAAGCAGGTTGGTGGGGACGTTCCACAAAGCACAGATGCTGGGTCAATATTGTTGGAGGGTTTGGAATAAAATCATGAGCGGGAGAAAGCTAGATTGCAAGGAAGATGTAAATAATTTTTGCCTTTAATTTGGTCCTGTGATTAATAGATGCCAAATCATCAATTATAAAACCTATAAAAGTTGGTTAGAACAGGGAGAATTAAGACCATAAAGAAAAAACACGATGGTAGTATCGATCTGATTCCCACCTGTTCCTTTGTCAGGTTTGTGCCTATACTTTCAACTTTTCTAAATGCCTTACATGCTGTAGCCTTGCCTATAAATATTTGGAAGCCCCTGAAAGATCCATCCAACCTGTTCCTTTTCTTTTTTTTTCTTTTTTTTTTTTTTTTGAGTTGGAGTCTTACTCCGTCGCCCAGGCTGGAGTGCAGTGACATGCTCACAGCCACCCCAGCACCGACCTGCTGGGTTCTGTGATCCTTCCACGTCAGCCTTCCAAGTAGATGAAACTACAGGCCTGGACTACCACACCCAGCTTGTCTGTCTGTTTGTTTGTTTGCCAAGTTGCCCGGGCTGGTCTCGAACCCATGGGTTCTGGCAATCCACTTGCCTTGGCCTCCCAAATGTTGGGATTACAGGCTTAGCCACCAGGCCTGGCCCATTCAACCCATTTCTATTTCCTGTCAAATACATGAAATGCTCAAGTTAGCCATCCTTTTTGCTTAAAATAGTGAACTTCCTTTTTAAAAAGGTACCTTTAAAGGTCAAGTCAGGTGCAGTGGCTCACGCCTGTAATCCCAGCACTTTGGGAGGCAGAGGCTGGAGGATCACTGAGCCCAGGAGTTTGAAACCAGCCTGGGCAATAAAACAAGACCTTGTTTCACAAAAAAATATCAACAAATTAGCCAGGTGTGGTGGCGCATGCCTGTAGACCCAGCTATTTGGGAGGCTAAGGCAGAAGAATTGCCTGAGCCCAGGAAGGTGAGGTTGCAGTGAGCTATGAGCATGCCACTGCACTCCAGTCTGGGTGACAGAGTGAGACCTCAAGGCAAACAAACAAACAAACAAAAAAGTGTACCTATACAATCATTCTTTTTTGGGCTGGGCATAGTGGCTCACACCTGTAATCCCAGCACTTTGAGAGACAAAGGAGGGAGAATTGCTTGAGCCCATGAGTTCAAGACTAACTAGGCAACACAGTGAGACCTTGTCTCTAAAAAAAAATTTAAAAACTAGCTACGTGTGGTGGCATGCACCTGTAGCCTGTAGCTACTCAGGAGACTGAGGAGACAGGTGAGCTGTGATCATGCCACTGCACTCCAGTTTCAGTGACAGAGTGAGACACTGACTCAAAAAAAAAAAAGATCAATATTTTAACACACTAACATCTGATAATATCTGCATATCTGCATTTAAAATGGTTTCTTTATTTAGCATGCCACTATGAGGGAATGGAACATACATACTGTTAGGTTTGGAAAAGAGAAGACAAATAACTCAGAATAAGGTCACTGGGCATCCAAAAGGGCAGCAAGAAAACAAGGTATCTGAGAAGAGATGGAACAAAAACTCTGAAAATGAGAGGTAATTTCTTTTTAAATAAAGTTTTCTGATTTTTTAGTTTTGCCTGGGGTAAATTCTTATTACAAAATTTTACCTAGAGCCACTCCTACCTTCCAGTATAGGCAAAAATGCCTCTTTTTGTGCTACATGACGAATAAAGATTTTCCACCCAGCGAACATGCAAGATCTTTGACAATAAAACTCTCTTTGCAATAGCTCCTAAATAGCTTATTCAGGTCAATGACATATGGGGACACTATTTGTTAAACTCTGTGGAAGAGAGACTTGGACACTCCCAGAGGAAAACAGCCACGTCTGTTTGTTCTCATTTTGACACAAATGTCCTCCTGGTCTACAAAATCCCTTCTCCAACCCCTCAACAAAAAAGTATACTCCTTGCAGAACCAAGGAGATTTGGAGCTGAAATTTTGGGTTAAAAAAAAAAAGTAGCTAAAAATGACAAATCCAGACAATAAGTTATTAGTTGCTTTGTCTACCAACATCAAAAATATTCTAGTACTACTCCTTAACGATCAACATACAAAAGAATATTTGAGCACCATGTAAACACTGCTCTGATGGGGGGAAGGAGTCCTTGCAAAGGTTACATTTCTAATCCTAAAGCAAAGGATTTCTGTATTTCAGTTGCACAGGACCCCTCATTAAGGTCCAGAACAAAAAAAAGATCAGGTAAAAAGAAAGAAGACAATAGACCTAACTTTGAATATGTCCTCCTGCTCTATGAGCTTATAGCTGTCAGAACATTTTTAAAGGTAGAATCGTTTTAAATATTTCTGGAGTTAGTTATTTTAGATGACAGTATTTTTTGTTAGAGTTATAATGCAACTAGATCATTGACTAACATCCTAGCAGTTACAAATGAGTGATCCTCAGCAGAGACAAGGTATATTAGCACACATGAAAAGGGCCTATTTGCTAGCTTAGGTCCAAGAATCTAAGAGACACAGAAGAAACAATGACCTGGGTCTACTGCAAGTAAGTCTCTATTAATACACAGGATAGGTCATTCATCTCCTCCAAGACTCTGGAAAACTCTCTTTCTAGATTATGCTTTGCAAGCACATAAAATAAATTGTCAGGGGGGGAAAGTGATTTCTTTTCGTCTTATTTATTCCTTGTCACAGGCTTATAAAAATCCTTCAATGGGGCAACGGTATTAAAAGTTTTCAAAGGATTGACAAGAGTATCAAGGCAATTCAAAGAGAAAAAGATTGTCTTTCAATAAATGTTGCTAGGATAGATGCTAAACAATGAATTTAGACTCCTAGCTCACAAAAACACAAAAATTAACATAAACAAATCAAAGCCTAACACTATACATCTCTTAGAAAAAAACATAAGAGTATGTTTTGGCCAGGTACAGTGGCCCACACATGTGATTCCAGCACTTTGGGAGGCCAAGGCAGAAGAATCACTTGAGCCCAGGGGTTCAAGACTAGCCTGGGCAACATAGTGAGACCTCATCTGTACAAAAAATAAATTTTTTTTTTTAAAATAAGCTGGGTGTGGTGGCACATGCCTGTGGTCCCAGCTACTGGGGAGGCTGAGGTGGAAGGATAATTTGAGCCCAGTGGTTGAGGCTGCAGTAAGCTGGGATTACACCACTGCACTCCACCCCGGGTGACAGAGTGAGACCCTGTCTCAAAAATTTTTTTAAGTAAATAAAAAAGAATACGTTTTCATAACTTTGGATTCAAGAATGATTTCTTAGATATGACACCAAAAGCATAGGCAACAACAACAAAGATAAATTGGACTCCATTAAAAACCTTTGTGCTTCAGAGGACACCAACAAAAAAGTGAGACGACAACCCACAGAATGGGAGAAAATACTTGCAAATCATCTACTTGCTAAGGGTCTAGTATCAAGACTATTTTATAAGAAACTCTTACAACTCAACAAGAAGACAAATAGTTTTTAAATGGACAAAGAATCTGAATAGACATTTCTCCAAAGAAGGTATTCAAATGGCTAATAAACATATGAAAAGATGCTCAATATCACTAGTCATTAAGGAAATGCAAAACCACAATGAGCTATCACTTAACATCTACTAGGATGGCAATAGTAAAGAAGGCAAGGGGCCAGGCTCAGTGGCTCAGCCTGTAATCCCAGCACTTTGGGAGGCCGAGGCAAGTGGATTGCCTGAGTCCGCGGGTTCAAGACCCACCCAGGCAACTTGGCAAGACCTCGTATCTACAATAAATCAAAAATTAGCCAGGCGTGGTAGCATGAGCCTATAGTTACGGTTACTTGGAAAGCTGAGGCAGAAAGATCGCCAGAGCCCAGCAGGTCGAGGCTGTGGTGGCCATGAGCGTGCCACTGCACTCTAGCCTGGGCAACAGAGTGAGACTCCAACTCAAAAAAAAAAAGGCAAGGCAGGATGGTGGTGTGCACAGTAATCCTGGCTACTCAAGAGGCTAAAGTAGGAGTACCATTTCAGTTCAGGAGTTCGAGATCAGCCCAGGCAACACAGCAAGACCACCACCCTCCCCCGCAAAAAGGACAAATAATAACAAATATTGGTTGAGATATGAAGAAATCAAAATCCTCATACACTGCTGGTGGGAATGTAAAACAGTTGGGCCCACTTTGGAAAACAGTTGGGTAGTTCCTAAAAAAGAATAAACATAGAATTACCATTCAATCCGGCAAGTCCACTCCTAAGTATATACTCAAGACAATTAAAAGCATATGTCCACACAAAAACTTGTATGTAAATATTCAGAACAGCCTTATTAATAATTCCCAAAAACTGAAAACCCAAAGAATGAATGGATAAGCAAAATGTAGTATATTCATACAATGGAATATTATTCAGCAATTAAAAGAAAGTACTGATATATGCTAAAACATAGATATGCGCTGAAAACAGTACGCTAAGTAAAAAAGCTAATCACAAAAGACCACATGTTGTATAACTCTGTAAATCTGAAATGTCCAAACAGGCAAACCATAGAGATAGAAAGTAGATTAGTAGCTGCCTAGCGCTCAGGGTATTGAGGGGAAACAAGTAGTGACTACTAAAGTATATATGATTTCTTCATGGGGTGATAAAAATATTGTGGAATTCAACAGCTGTGGTGGTTGCAGTACTCTGTGAATATACTAAAAACCATTGAGTTGTATAGATTAATTGGGGTGAATTCTATATGAATTTTATATAAATACAGCTTTTTAAAAAGTTTCCATAGGATAATTTAATTTTCAGGAAAGTAGAAAGATATAGATTTGAAAGCTAAGAAAGGAGAAACACAGGATTACCAACAGGATTTTATTCAGGTGTTTATTCAGATGGGGGTCAAACTGATTTTCTGTGCCTAACATATTACACCATGAAAGGTTAAGAACACGTCTATCATATTGAAATCCAAGACAATGTGAGGCAATGTGATTCAATATATCAGGTGTTTACCTACCCAGGCTGGTAACTACTGACCACACCATTTCCCTACTACTTAGGTCAATTCAGGACATCTTGTTCTTGATGTAATCTTCTAGGTTTTCAGACGTGCCAAAGACAGAAGTAAGGCTGTTCATGTTACTTTATTACTGACTATAATTATGGTTAACTAATTATGTAATTATGAAGTAACGGCACAACTAGTATTAACACGCCTTCTATCAAACACTTAACTACCGAACTTCAAGAATTATCCTACTATTTTGTGGTTAATTTCAACTAGTATTAAAAGCACAAGTATACTTCTCTAACAAGTACCATGAACCTTGCTGGTGTTCCATATTACTTTGCTGAAAGAATATAAACAAGCATGAGCAAAATTGCCATTTATCCAAAAGATCTGTTAAACAGACTCACAAGTCAGTCCCCCACCTTTCCTTTGAAATGAATACTGCAATAACCATCTTATAGAATCAAGTGACAGATAAGCTGAATCTTTACTTGGGGTCATCAATTTCACACCGGTTCACTATAGACCATTCACAAGTGTATTAGTCTGTTTCAGCAGCTATAACAAAATACCATAGGCTGGGTAGTTTAAAAAAATATACATTTATTTCTCTCAGTTCCTAAAAAAGGACATAAGCAGCAAAAGTAACATTTATTAAATGCCCACTATTTGCCTGTGATCAAGGTGCCAGCATGGTTGGATTTGGGGTAGAGTCCTCTTTCTGGTTTGCAGACGGTTGCCTTCTTGCCATATCCTCACACAGTGGAAAGAAAGAAAAAGCAAGCCCTCTGATCTCTTCATATAAGGGTACTAATCCAATCATGAGGGCCCTACCCTCATGACATTATCTAAACCTCATTACCTCCCAAAGGCCCCACCTCCAAATACCATTACATTGGAGATTAGGATTTCAACATATGAATTTGAGGAGAAACATAAACATTCAGTCTATAACAGTAAAGAAAGGGATTATAGCTTAAAAATAAGAACCATACATATGGTCTTGCAGGAGAAAGGAAAGCTGATTATCTTAAAATATTTTAAAATAAATTGCAGTGTGGGATACATACTTGTTAGTTATTGTCCACCATGTTAATTTTCTTTAAATAAGAGCAAATTTATTTATAATAATCTCCTATGCCTCCAGTGATGGTAGGCACAGATGACAGGCAATCTGTGCAGGAAGAGCTTAGAGGTAATATGCTAGACCATAACCACCTACCTTTTTCAAGTCAAAATACCAGAGAGGAGCCCAGCCAGCTCTCTAGGCACTTAGATTGCAAATTCAAGGAGAGCTGGAGAAAATAGAAGAAAAAAACCTGAGGAGTTCAATTCAGAGCACTTATTGGAAGCACTGATTCCAATCTTTTGGAGTCTTTGAGTTTACACTGTTGACTACTAAAAGTGGTGTCCTCCACTTACTAAAGGGGAATCTAAATTATCTGACTTTATTTCAAGATCTACAGCATATCCAGAGATATCACAAGATGTTGTATAAAGAAGATTGAGAAACATTACTTTACGCAAAGATATATTATTCAGATAATATTGCAATGTTTGAATAATAGTCATTTTCACCACAGCAAACAAATGTCCTTTATGGTACAAATATTTCAATTATTAGAAGTTGTTGGGAACTTTTCCTGATAGAGGGCACTAAAACAGTGTTCAAAACAGCCACAAGACATTAATACTACAAATGAGTTATTTTCACATAATAGAGGGCCTCTAGAAAGCCTAATAAAAAGAAATCTATTTAGAGGATGTGGGGAGTATGTTTGAATTTGTTTAAAGGGAAAAAATAAAACATAAATTAATTTGTCTATGTTTGGGGACAGGGAAAATAAGTATATTAAGTCAGTTCTTTATCCTAGATACTATTCCATTCTTCCTTCTACTTGTACTTTTCAATGATACAGATTCCTTATTCTTTGATTCCTTACCAATGATTTTTTTCTTTTTGGCAGCTTTATGAAACTGTGCTTCCCAAGTTTAACTGTCTTGCAGCTGAATGCACTTGGCTTTGAAACTTAAGCTCTAAGTCTCAAATGACATTACCAGGAGAATTCCAATGTAGATTAGATACATGTTTAGATAGGTCAAATCCCTAGAGAACAATAAATCAAGAATCCCAGTAGGCAAAAAGTATACAGGCAATGTTATGATTCAGTTAAACTTTTAAGAAAACCAGATAAAAATACTGATTAATTATTAAAAAAAAAAAAAAAAAGAAAACCAGAAATGCTATCCATATTTATAATTTTCTGAAAATAGAAGGGAGCAAATGAAATTCTCTTTTAGGAGGGCCCATGTAATGTAGAAGGGGAATATATGTTCCCTTAGGTCAAGGTAGGCACGAAAGATAAGGGAAAATCAATCTCCTTGGAGACATCTACAAAAGCAGCTTTTCATGTCACAAGTGCAGTGTGGAAAAGAACTGAAATAAGGGCAGAGTTACCTAGAAATTCCAGAATCCATTGGAAGTTATAAAAATGGAAAGGACATGAGCAACAAAAGAACATTCATTAAATGCCCATTGTTTGCTATATCATTTGCACACATGCCTTCCATTTCAATAGTTCTCAACTTTTTAGAGTCAAACCACAGGAAAATACCTCAGAAGACTATCTCCCAACACTAACCTTCTTCAGAGTTAAAGTTATTCATGGGGGAAACCAGGTATGTATGTACAATACACACACACATACATATATATTGGGAGAAACTTGCAGAAATAAAAATACAGCCCCTTCTACTATATCCACAATAGTCTACACTTTAAGTAAGTTTGACAATACTGGAATTTATCTTTGTTTTCCCCCTCAGCCCTGCTCCTTCTGTAAATAGTGGAATTTAACTGCCAGTAATCTACAATGCATCACGTCTGGTGTCTATTAAGTATTCAGTAAGTATTAGTTAAATGAATGTTGAAAATATTTGAAACATGGACTTTTGCTATGTTAATGTGCATTTAGCATTCCCTCATAAAACATTTTAAAGCACATACACCTAGAAGAGACATAGTTACACACAGACTAGACATAGTTACACTAATGTCTACTCCTGAAAATGCCCTCGTGACAAAAAAAAAAAGGAAAATAAATACTATGATAGAGTGTAATGGAATGATGACAATTGGACAAAGTATGAAGGGAAATTCCAACACTTAAAATTCTTCTAAAAATAGTCTTTCTTATGTCAGTTATCTTGGTTTCCTCGGATATCACAATTGCCAACAAAAAGTAACCTACTGCTACTTTCAAACTTTAAGACTGCTTTTGCCCATACATATATAATCATAAACAATCTTTTTACATCCTTGTAAACGCCTATATCAGAGTATTTACATTGGAAGGAAAGCCACACATGTACAAGAAGTATGCAACTTGCTCAACAAACCTCAATAGAAATGAATATTGTTTGTATCATTTAGCATTTGACGAGTAGCATAAAGACTAACATCTAAGAGTAGTGAAAAGTACAGGTAATTCTCACACTGACAAATGTTTTACTAACCACTCATTTAATTCGTTGATCTTCCCTGGACAAGTATCCCTAAATCTGGGTGTGTGTGTGTGTGTGTGTGTGTGTGATTTTATCCTATCTTTAATTTGTACTTCAAACAAAACATAGGTGGGGACGTAGAGTAGATGTCGTTCTGCTGTTTTAAAAACATCTAAAGGAGACAACAGAGTTTAACTTCACAGGGTTGTTTACCAGCAGGTCGGTGCTCCGAAGAAGCAAGCCATAACACACGCACAACCTAAGACTTTTTCAAAACAGTGTCATATATGGGGAAAAGTGCAAAACACATCTTCAACAGGGTGGGTAACATGCCTTCCAATCATCGGCAACCAGTTCCCACAGAATCTTTATTCCTCACTGTTTGTAAACAAGAGCCGGAGCCAGCGCTCAGCCGGTGCACCCAGGAACGTTCCTCAAGGTCCGTGCGGGGATGCTGACCTCCGCCAAGATCCCGCACCATCCTCGGGCTTAGAGAAAGCGCTACCGCAACTCTTCCGCTCCAGCTTGGGGGCCGGAGTCGACCGCCCTGCTTAACTTCACAGTTACCCTTGGATTCTTTTTTTTTTTTTTTTTAAATAAAGATGTGGGGTACAATTCAGGGTTGGGTATAACCCTGGAATTCTTAGCCTTCAACTATCTACAGCGTGCCGGGCACCCCGAGACCCACGGCGGCTCCGGCGACCCCGATCCCGGCTGTCGGCGCCTGTGCCCTCGGGGGAGCCCAGCCCGCAGGCGCCCCCGCGGGTGGCTTACCGAGCAGCGAGCCTATGAAGATGACGACCTGCACAGTGGTGGTGAACTGACGGTACAACTGCGCCTCGCCGAACTCCCCGAGCGCGCTGCGGTTCCCGCCCGCCGCCTCGGCGCCCGACGCGTTGCGCGGCTCGCTGGCGTTCCGGGAGATCCAGCTCCCGTTATGTCCCATGGCGAGGCCGGGGTTCGGGCTCCGCTCGCCGCCCGCCGCCGCGAAGCCCCGCGCGGAGCCGCTCCTCCTGCGGGCGCGGAGGGACGCGCGGGTGCCTGGCTGAGTCCTGCAGAAGCCGGCGGGTCCCCTCACGTCTCCATATCCCCAGCCCCGGAGCCTGGGAGGCGAGGAGGGAGGGGGGCGACGCTGCGCCCCATGCCCGTTCCCTCCGGGGTCCCCGTCAGCAGCCACATGAAGGCGGCACGATCAGAGCCCGCCGAGCGTCGTCTGTCCCTCCTCCAGGGCGGTCAGCGTGGCCCAGCCCACTCAGCAGAGACAGAAACACAGAAGGAGGCATTGGATGCTCCAGGAGGGCGCTCTCCGCTCCCTCCACCCCCGAGGGCTAGGGCATCCCTCTGAGTCCCCTCGGGTTGTCGGGCTCGGCCCCTCTCCTCAGAGGGATGCCAACGTTTGGCCGAAGCTATTTTTCAATCCTGCTGTGGCTTCGAGGCTGGATGGCGATATGCCACCAATGAAATGCGTAAGCCGAGGGGCCGGAGCCCCAAGGGGACCCCCGAGAGCCTGACAACGCCCATGGCAGAAATCCCCGAGTCTCCCCAACAGCCTCGCCCTGCGCGCCTGGCCGCCCGCCAAGACGCCGGGGCTGCCTCCTCCAGGCCAGCCCCTCAATGGGCTCTCCGACCTCCTGGCTCAGCACCGGCTGCAGGCACCGCGTTCCGCGGCCCCCTTTTGCCTCTGCACGGCCGGGCGCTTCCTTTCCCAGCCCCACTCCTGCCCTCGGCCTTCGGGACACAGCTTCGCGGCCGGGCGGGG
>NW_007256321.1:96672-106341 GCF_000164805.1 Carlito syrichta
CGCCATCTTGACCCCGCCGAGCGTGACTGCCCCGGCTGGGGGGCGTGGGCGGCGCGGAGCGGCTGTGTCTGGCTGCGGTGGACACGTTCGCGACGCTTCCCGGGACTTCGCTTAATTTACTACCTGTCGTTACCGCTCTGTTTCTCGTCTGCAGGAGCTGCCTGCAGGCTTATAGTTACACGTCGCTGCCACCCAGGCAGGAAGCCCAGTCTCCCGGCCCCTCACTCAAGCGTTGGGCGTAGGTAGCTCAGGCATTAAACAGGGATGGAATCTAGGAACTCAATGCATGGTTGCCTGCGTCTTTTTGAATCACTTATAAAATGTGCGCAATATAACCCAAGCCTAGTGGATTCCGGGAATGAGGAGTTGGGCAAGAGCAACTTCCTGTGGGCTGATGCAAAAGGTTGGGAAGCTGGGATAATCAAGAAAACAAGAAGAAAGGGTAAAGTAAGAGAAGGCAGTTGGGAGGGAGGAAAGTGTACGGATCCAGAGAGGGTCAGGGGGAAAGAGAACTGAAGGTTTGCTGGGTTTGACTTTATGGAAACGGGTTTCTTTTTGAATGAATGATGTACTGGGTTGAGGGCTTTGACATGTTGATTGATGGGACTAGGTGCAAGGACCTAGTACAGACCTTTTGAGAAGTGGTTAAAATTAGAGTTATTTCCCGGTTTCCCTAAGGATGATCCTGCTACGTTACAGCTACTTTGCTATCACCGGTAACCATTCTTACTTTCTCTTCGGGGAAGGGCAAACATCCATGTTTCCTACGTCTTTGGACTCTCGCGATTCCTGCACATAGTGATCTATGTAAGCAGTTATTTTAAACACTGTGGAAAAGGAGCGGGGGAAATATACTAATTACACGAATTGTATTTTTCCCTAAAGAAATACCATTTCCAGTAGTTAAAATTAGTTCGAGTCCAAACATAGTTTTCAAGATGAAACCCCTTACACCATAATCATTATAAAACAAAAATTATAATAGTAATTCACCAACATCCAACACACTCTTTTAGGAAGGGTTGGAGAAGAATGTGTGTAAATACAGTTGTTTGAAAACAGTTGCAAAAAATACCCCTTTACCCACATTAGCCCTCTACTTCCTATTCAAAACTAATAAGGACTGGGGTAAAGGTGTGGAAAATTGTTGATTTTGGAGTTGTAAAGCGTGAAGAAAGCAAAAATACCTCTTTCAGGTTTTCATTCTAAAACGATGACACTAAATTCTCTACAGTCCCAGAGTTGGTTTTATAGGGTTAGTAGAATCAAGAAATAACCGAGGTCACCATGATTCTCAGGCTTGAGGAAGGATTTCCTGTGAAAATATAGGGCTAAGAAGGACAGAAATAGGGGGTCATAATTCTTATGGCTGTGTGTTATGAGTTTTTAACTGGCTACAAAGATGAGTCTAGAGAATTTAAGATAAATATGTGATGTATGAGATCGGACATAACCAACCATTGCAAATGCAGTAGCTTAGAACACAACTCCATATACTATCAGCTGTGGCAGCTCAATGTTGCCACCTAAGTCTGTAATATGAAGGCTTATTCACTCACATGTCTGGTAGTTGATGCTGGCTGTTATCTGGGAACTCATCCATATGGGGTCTCTCCATGTGGCTGTTTGGCTTCCTCACAGCCTGGCATCTATGTTCCAAGAGTAAGCATTTCAAGAGAGACAGAATCCCAAGAGGACCAGGCAGAAGATGCACTGACTTTTTTGGGGGGTGGGGAGGGCAGGTAGTCAAGTGAAGCAGTGGGAGTTCAGAAGGAACAAAGAAATCTGTAACTGTTTGTGATCAATTAGTTGTAAACACCACTACACTTGGACCAACTTGCATTGACTTTTATGACCTAATCTCAAAAGTCATATAGAATCACTTCCATTGTACTCTGTTGAAGCAGTCACAAAATCACATGAAGGGGTTAGAGACAAAGACTGCACCTCTCAATGGAAGGGGTGTTAGTCACGTTGTTAGAAGAACTTGTAGAATGAGAAAGTATTGCTCTCATTTAAGTAAAACATAATCTGCCATTATATCTATTTTCCTTTTGTCAAAAAATATATCAAAAATTCCATTTCAATTTTTTTTCTGGAATTAAACCTGAGCAGGTCAAAAACCACATAAATTACAGTCTATTTCAAGTATTTACCATGTACAGATGTTGTCTTTGTCTATAGTAGTTGGACTGCTGTAACAAAATACTGTACACTGGGCAGACTATAAACAAATTTATTTCTCATAGTTCTGAAGGCTGGGAAGTCCAAGATCAAGGCATAGCAGATTCTGTGCCTGGTGAGGGCCCACTCTTTGATCCATGGATGGTACCTTCTGTCTGTCTCTTCACATGATCAAAGGGTGCCTTTTTTTTAGTAAGCCCCCTCCTTTTATTTTATTTATTTTTTTAGAGATAGGAGTCTTACTATGCTGCCCAGGCTGGCCTTGGGCTCAAGTGATCCTCCCACCTCAATCTCCTGAGTATCTGGGTCTACAGGTACATGCCACCATGCCCAGCTCCTATTTGTGCCTCTTTTATAAGAACACTAATCTCATCCATGAGGGCAGAGCCCTCATGACCTAACCAGCTCCCAAAGGTCCCATATTTTAATACCATCATATTGGTGATGAGATTTCAACATATGAATGTGAGGGTGGGGGGAGACAAACATTCAGACCTTAGCAAGTGTTATGTTGATATGAGTTGGCCAGTATTAGTGCCTGGCAGCAATCAGGTATACAGCCATAGCTGAAGGCAGATGCTTAGAATCACCAACCTACACATTTATGTGCTAGCTAACTTTTATCCAAAACCTTCTAAAGCTACAGTAAAAACAGATAATGAAAAATGGAATAGAGCAAAAAAATAGGCCACCTCTGCCTCCAGATAATGCTGTTACAAGTAATTTTTTCTCACAATCCTCTCCATTATGAATGCCTATAAGAAGACATCCTCCCAACTTATAAACACCTTGTGTTCCCAAAGTTTTAAAGTTAGTTGTTGTGTTGGTTAATTTTATGTGTCAACATGACTAAGTTAATAAATGCCCAAATAGCTGGTAAAGCATTATTTCTGGGTGTGTTTGTGAGGGTGTTTCTGGAAGAGGTTAGCATTTGAATCAGTAGACCAAGTGAAAGAGATCCAGTCTCACCAACGTAGTAGGCAACATCCAATTCATTGAGAGCCTGTTGGAATAAAACAAAAAGAGGAAGGGTGAATTTGCTCTCTCCTTTAAGCAGGACATCCATCTTTTCCTTCCCTTTGGACATCAGAGCTCCTGACTCTCTAGTCTTCAGACTCCAGGATTTGCACCAATGCCCAGCCCACCCCCACCCTGTTCTCAAGCCTTCAGATTCAGACTGAATTACACCACAAGCTTTTCTAGGTCTCCAACTCTCACAGACAGCATATCTTGGGACTTCTTGGCTTCCATAATTGCATGAGCCAATTCCTGCAATGAATCTCTTCTTTTATATAAATATCTATCTATCTATCTATCTATCTATCTATCTATCTATCTATATCCTATTGGTCCTTTTTTATCTGGAGAACCTTGATTAATACTGTTGTTTAGCACTCAGGATCCATTTCCTTATAGAAATTAATAATAAACATAGTGATAGGGTTCCTAGACAGAGTTGGGGCAGAAAAAGGGAGTGAAAGGTTCTGGGAATTAAGGACCCCCAGAGGATCCTACTCAATCTGTAGGTCTCTTCAAAGTCCTGCCTCTTTCTGTCGCCACAGCATTTACTGAAGTTAGTCTTCCTGCATGTGCCAGTAGTTTATTTGTTTAACAAATGTTAAGGCCCTGTGTTGGGAAGGCAATTAGGAATACAGTAATCTGGAATATATCAGAATTTCACAGCTTTCCCCAGTCACCTGTTTCTAAATTAATCATATACCTGCTGAGATTTACTTCAGGAGTTTTCTTCTTGCAACCATGGTGTAATGGTTAATTTTGTAATGGTTAATTTTACATGTCAACTTGTCTGCCATGAGGTGCCTAAATATTTGGTCAAGCATTATTCTAGCTATGTCTGCAAGACTCTGGATGAGATTAACATTTGAGTGGGTAGATTGAATGGAACAGATTGTCCTTCCCCATGTGGGTGGGCCTTATCCAATCAGGTGAAGACCTGAGTAGAACAAAAAGGCTGAGTAGAGGGGATTCCCTCTGCCTGACTGCTTTTAAGCTGGGACATTGACTTTTTCCTGCCTTTGGACTCAGACTGAAACATCAACTCTTTCTGATTCTTAAGCCTTTTGGCTTTTGAACTGAAACTACATCATTGGCTCTCCTGGTTCTCGGGCCTTTGAACTGGAGCTACACCATCAGCTCTCCAGAATCTCCAGTTAGACAACTACAGATCTTAGGAGTTGTCAGCCTCCATAATTGCATGAGCCAATATTTTAAAATAATAAATATCTTTCCGTAAACTAGTAAACAGAACCTTACTAGTTGTTTCTCTGGAGAACACTGAGTAATACCGTAGGTAATTTTCTTAAGCCATTTTTTTCTCTTATACTTTTGAGGTGTAGTAATAAGCAAAATCATATCAAAACTAATAAGTATTTTTCCAAAAAGTACTGGTGAGTAAGCTTGTATAGGTGATAACTCATTTCCTTTTTTTACCATTTGTGTTCAGATGAATTCCCAGATTCCAACTTTCTAAAACATTTATTGAAGAACAGGAAGGGGGCTGGGTAAGGGGAAGAAGAGATAGAATAGGATTTAGGACAAATTGCAAAGACCAGGTTTTATTTTCCCTTCCTTCTTCCCTCTTACCACTGAAGGTCTCCTCCTCCCTCCTGTCCCCTACAGAACACACTCATGTGCCCCTATGTGGCCTCTTACTGAAGGGGGGGGAAAGGGAAAAGCTGGAAAAATGAAAGTATTTTTGTGTTGGTAAGCCCAAGCAGCAAGATGCTGAGAAAAGAGAAGTTCTTATGGCCTCTGGCTACCCATCTGGAATAAGTGGTTCTATTTCCAAATGACTATTTCCATGCCTATATAAAAAGACATAGATAATGCAGGTTATTATGTAGACATTACTTATGTTCAGCAAGAGCTCATCCTCTACTTCTTCAAGCCATGCAGAAGACTATATTTCTCTGCTGCCCTTGCAGGTGGGCAGGGCCATGTGACTATTATGACTAATAAAATATGAGCAAAAGTGACAAGTCATTTGTGGGCTGAGGTGGTGAAAAGCTGTGATTGTCAAGTCTCTCTTCTGCTCTGCCATTGTGATTGTGGAAGGAGATTCATATTGAAATGGAAGAACCAAAGACTGAAGTAGCCTATATCTCTGAGTCATCATATGGGAGGGCAGATGCCCTGCAGAGCCACCTAGACTCACAACAAATTTTGTATGAGCAAGAAATAAACTTTTATTGTACTAAGCAACCAAGATTTTCGGAGTTGCTCATTATCACAGCATAATCTACCCTATCTTGGCAGATACAGTTATGAAAAGTGGAGCTTGCATATTTAAGAGAGCACAGATTCTATTTTATTTCTGGGGAATGGAAGGTATTAAGTCACAACTTTAAAAAATCTCTGTGTACATTGGTAGTGGCAATAAGGATATCCTAGGTCCTTGTAAAATGAAAGTGGTAGCTGATAATAGAGCCTCTGGGCATCTTTGAATTGAACTATTGGGATTTTCATGTCCAAAAAATAATAGATTTCTGATAAACTTACATTGTTTAAACAGCTTTTTGGAGAGTACTTAAGCTTAGTGTAGGCAATAACCCATTTATCTTTTCTTGAAACCTGTATTGTCTCTTTACACAGGCAAACCAACTAACTACCTCAAGATTAAATAATCTAGTTTCAGGTGGGGAGGTGGAGAAGAAAAATGGTAGTGTCAGTTGGACCAGGGATTAAATGCCCGCTCTATCATTCCAATAGTGTTCAAGTAACACTGGCTACCTGACTCTCTAAACTTGGTTTTCTCCTCTATAAAACAGAAATTAAAAACACCTATTTTGCAAGGCTGTTCTGAGGACAATAAAATATTGAATCAATAAAAACCTCTGACAGTGTCTGGCATATTGTAGGACATCAATAAAGGATCACTACATAAGATCAATTCCTATTCACTGATATTAAAAGAAAACAAATAACAAAGGGAAAAAAATCATCTTCCAATATTTAAAACAATTTACTCCCTGCAGATTTAAATAAAATATTGCTTAAGAAGTTTTGTGTTTCAAAAAAAAAAAAGCATTTATTTTGCAATTAGCAAAAAACAGAGTGACTTTTTGGGAAATTTTGCTTGAACATTTAGAAGTCCAGAATTTAGCCTTTACATCATTGGGTTAAACATGTTTACTTTTTATGGTTCTTAGTTTATGGTATGTTAAATTACCATTAAAGCAATTATCTATTTAAAAATATACTAATAAAGTCCTTCATGTATTCCAAATTATGTGGATTGGGAAATGGTTTTCTACTGATATGAATATATCTCCTAATTCAGTTTTCCAGTTTCTAATAGCCCTTACAGCTACAGACTTGCTATTAAATTCATCAAGAATACCTAGGAAGGAGGAAGTTAAATACCCCTTCTCTCCCCTCCTCAGGAAGCCTCAATAGTCACATACACACAGACACATGCACATACATGAGCATAATACATTGATTTTTAGTAGCAAATATGCCATACAAAAATATCCATGAGTATTATCACCTTCAAAGGAGTCACCTTAGCTATTTAGCTGTTGAAGAATATCATGATCTATCAACACCTTTTTAAGAATCCTCTTTTATAGTTAACTTCAGAAGCTAGCATGATCTTCCCTGTATCCCTGATCATAATAAATATGTCCTTTAAGAATAAATTTGATTTTTTTTAAGAGTCAAAAGTTATCTAGAACCAATTCTGGTGACTTAAGCAATCAAGGCAGTAATAGCTTCTTTAGTAAAAAATGAGATATGGCTATAAAATACCATGACTCATAGTCTGACTTGGAAGTAATGGCACAGCTTTGGAATAAAAGAATATACTTATTCCAAAACATAAAGGGCAAGATTCATTTGGGTACATAAATATATCAGTGTACACAAATACCCACAAAGTGAGCAAAAGTTACTAAGCAGTTTTTATTTCATGCTTTGTTGAGCAGCAGGAACAGTTACCCCTCCTGCTCCTAGCTGCCAGGCCACATGGTGCGGCAGGAGTAAATGCCTTTACCTCCCAGAAGAAGAGGAAAAAGGAGGGCTGGAAAAGTGTTCAAGGAAGTAATGACTGAAAACATCCTATATTTGGAAAAATCATAAGCCTAGGACAAAGTAAACTCTAAACAGGATAAATCCAATGAAATTCACACCAAGATGCATCATATAGTCAAACTTCTGAAAACTAAGACATAGAAAAAAATATTTTGAAAGTTGCCGAAGAGAAGTGCCACATTACTTATAGGGGAGAAACAATCTGAATGACAAGCAGATTTCTCACTGAAACCATGTTGGTCAAAAAAAGTTGACATAACATTTTTCAAGTATTGAGAGAAAAGAATTGCTGACCCAGAATTCTATATTCAGTGAAAATATCCTTCAAGAATGAAAGAGAAGCAGATTGTAGTTTTAAAATATGGAAGACAATTACCAAAATCTGAGACTTTTCCTTGGGAAGTCAAGGACCAGCAGCAAGACCAGGAGATGTAGCCTAGGGGAGCAGGGAAGGCACAGGGAAGTAAAGACTCTTCCTTAAAGACTCTTGTATCTGGCTTCTTTCAGTATAATTATTTTGAGATCTGTCTATGTCACTGCTCTATATATAGTATTTTTATTGCTGAATAGTATTTCATTGTATTGATATACCTCAATTTGTTTATATTCAATATATCCATCACCTGTTGATTAGCATTTGGTTTGTTTTCAGTTTAGGGATATTACAAATTTAGGTGCTATGAACATTCATATACAAGTCTTTGCATGGATGTATGTTTTCACTTCCCTGGGGTAAATACCTAGAAGTGGAATTGTATTATATAATAGGTGTATGCTTAACTTTTTATTTTCTTTTTTAGATAGGATCTTCCTCTGTCACTCAGGAGTGCAGTGGTACATGATCATACTTCACTGCAGTCTCGAACTCCTGGGCTCAAGCAATTCTTCTTCCTCAGTCTCCTATGTAATTAGGACCACAGGCATGCATCACCAAGCTAATTTTTAAACCTTTTTGTAGAGATGGGGTCTTGCTATATTGCCCGGGCTGGTCTCAAACTCCTGACCTCAAGTGATCATCCATCCACTTTGACCATCCAAAACACAGGGATTATAGTGAGGGTATATGCTTAACTTTTTTTTTAATAGAGGTGTGGGGTACAAGTCAGGATTACCTATGCAATGCTCAACTTTTTAACCAAAACTGGATAATAGGCCTAAATGTAGAACGCATAGGAGAAAATCTTTGTGACCTTGGATTAGGCAAAGAGTTCTGAGATATGACTATAAAACATAATTCATAAAAGAAAAAATTGATTTTGAATTTCCTCTAAAGCAAGAACTATGCTCTTTGAAAAACACTGTTAAGAGAATAAAAAGGTAAACCACAAACTGGGGGAAAATCTTTGCCTATCACATGTCTTATAAAAGACTTATCTCCAGAATACATAAATGAGTCTCAAAACTTAATAAGAAAATAAAAAAACTTAGTTTTTAAAATGGACCAAAGATTCAAACAGACAGATACATGAATGGCAAATAAGCACATGAAAAGGTGCTCAACATCATTAGTCATTAGGAAAATGCAAGACACACTGAGATACTATTATGCACCTATTACAAAATTTAACATTCAAAAGGTAGACAATACCAATTGCTGGCAAGGATGTGGAACATCTGGAACTCTCATAAACTAGTGAGAATAATAAAATGGCACAACCACTTTGGAAAACAGTTTGGAAGTTTCTTATTTTTTGTTTTGAAATTTTGACTTTAGAATAATTTCCAACTTAAATAGAAGTTGCAAGTATCACTCAGAGAACTCTCAGATATCCTTCATCTAAATTCCCCTATAGTCAACATTCTACATTTGACTTATCTCTCTTTTTTCCCCTGAATCATTTGGAAACTGACTATATATTCAATACGCTATTGCCCCTTAATACTGCATTGGAAGTTTCTTTTCTACATGAACTGAACATACTACAAGCATAAATTCAGGAAATTTACATTGATATAATACTGCCAACTAATCCACAGACTCCCTGTAAATTTTGCTGATTGTTTTGATTATATCCTTTATAGGTCCAGCATCTAGTATAGGTTCTGTTTTAGACAAATGGAAACATTTAGACATAGTTTGGGTATTAAGTGATGTTAAGAGATTGTTTTTAAGGTACAAGGATTATTACATTTTTAAGGTACAAGGTGGTGTGTTGGTTCTTTTTCTGTTAGAGATATGTACTTAAGTATTTATAGGGAAAAGTAATATGATTTGTTGTTGTTTTTAGAAACAGAGTCTCACTCTGTCACCCAGGCTGCAGTGCAGTGGTACTCCCTGCAGCCTCCAACTCCTGGGCTCAAAGGATCCTCCTCTCTCAGCCCTCCAAGTAGCTAGGACTATAGGCACGAGCCATCACACCTGGCTAATTTTTATTTTATTTTTTTTGTAGAGAGACAGGGTCTCACTATGTTGCCCAGGCTGGTCTTTGACCC
>NW_007256321.1:106361-108243 GCF_000164805.1 Carlito syrichta
AGCCTCAAGTGATCTTCCCAATAATTGGGATTTACAGACATGAGCCACCTCGACCAGCTGAGACTTTCTTTAAAACACTTCCAAGGGATGGGGAGAAGAGATTAAATAAGATTGACAAACTACCTATAATTGTTAAAGCTGGGTGATGAGTACAGGGAACTTTATTATGATATTTCCTCTCCTTTGGACATGTTTGACATTTTCATAATATAGTTTTAAAAATTAAAAAGACCAGTGGAGGAATTTTAAGGTTTGGCGTCCTATGGTCATATTTGCAATTCAGAAACATTAATGTGGCTGCAGTGGGAAGAATGGCTTCATAAGGGGCAAGAATGAAGACAGTGACTGATTAAAGAGTTATTGAAATAATCCGGGGAAGAGGTGATGGTGGCCTGAACTAAGTGGCATAGGGATTGAGCATAGTTGATGTACTGAAAAAATGATGGCTATCTGGATGTGAGAGTTGAAAGAAAGGGAATCCAAAATCACATTTAATTGGATGGTACCATTTACCTAGTCAGGGGTCACCAACTAGGCAAAAAGATGGTTTAAAGTGGCCTTAGGTCAAGGTAGTGCATCTGTGGACAGACGATAGATAATTATTTAGTGACCGCATAGGAGGAGGCAAGGTGGACAGAAGAAACATGTCGCTTAAACTTAAATAGGGGCCGGGCTCGGTGACTCAGCCTGTAATCCCAGCACTTTGGGAGCCCGAGGCTTCGAGAGCAGCCTGGGCAACTTGGCGAGCCATCATCAATGCAATAAATCAAAAATTAGCCGGCGTGGTAGCGCGCGCCTGTAGTTCTGGCTACTTGGAAGGCCGGGATGGCAGGATCTCCGGAGCCCAGTGGATAGATGCTGGGATGGCCTTGAGTGTGCCACTGCACTTCAGTCTGGGCAACGGAGTGAGACTCCAACTCAAAAAAAAAAAAAACCTGAGTTGGGGTAATATATGATTATTCTAAATGGACATGCAGCATTATTAGGCAACTGAAGATAAACTGCAATGATAATGTCTGGGTAGATAGGTTATTTTATAAACTTGAAAAAATATAATTGAAAGCAGGATATAACAGAAAGACCCCCTACATTCACATTTGGGTGAACTGGGCAGGGAACATAATTCTTTTCATGGGAAGGTAACTCAAAAAGATGCCTGAGCGGAAAGACGGTTTTTAGTTGAAACTGCGAGGTGGTACTGGAGAACCCAAAACTGAGGAATGTCGGGGCAGAGAACTTGCATGGGGATGTTGTATCCATGGTTAAGGGGATGAGTTTGGGGTTAATAAACTGGGGGGGGGGGGGGGGGGGGGGGAGAGTAGTGGTCACAATTTTTACTCCTAGTAGTCTTGTTTTGGGAATGTTTAAAGCGAGACTTGACTTTAGAAGTCATCAAAGTCTGTTCTTTTTTTTTTTGAGTTGGAGTCGCACTGTGTCGCCCAGACTGGAGCGGCCACCGCAGCCTCGCCCAGCTGGACTCCGGCGATCCTTCCGCCTCAGCCTTCCAAGTAGCCGGAATTACAGGCGCGCGCTACCACGCCCGGCTGATTTTTTGATTTATTGTAGAGAGGAGGTCTCGCTGCCCAGGCGGGTCTCGAACTCACGGGCTCAGGCAATCCACTCACCTCAGCCTCCCAAAGGCGCGGGATTACAGGCAAAGTCTGCTCTTTAAGAGTTTCCCTCACCAGCCATGCTAGGGTGGAGGAGTTCCAGCAGGCACATGCGTGAAAACTATGCAATTTGGCGTTGTCCTTCCTCCCTGCGTTCGCGCCGTTCCGTCGCCCGTATTCCCACCGCGGCACGGAGGCCAAGCTCTCTCCCCTACCTCCTCCTTCGCCTAGGTGCCTCCGGCCCGCGGAGCCAGCTCCCCTAGCGCAGCCTC
>NW_007256321.1:108263-131396 GCF_000164805.1 Carlito syrichta
GACTTCCAGGACCTGCGGCCGGACGCGTGCGGATCGGTAGGAACGTGGCTTGTCCCGCCCGGGCTGGGCCGGAGCCCAGACGCTTCAGATTGGGCCGCCTCTTTAGGCTCCTGCAGTCTTTCATCCCTCCGATTCCACCCACGCTCACTTTTTGTCCGCGCACCTGCAGCTGGTCTCCAGAACCCCACCTGGGCCGAATTCTCCTACAGACTTTCTCCCCCTGTCGGCCTCTCTCTCTCAGCTGGCGCTGCTTCTTATCCTCCCTAACCCCCCTTAACATATTTGCCTTCCAACCTTGTTCTTCCCACCTACCCGGAAAGACCTCGAAGATGATACAAGAGCACTTTCATAGGCACCCGTTGCTACTTTGTTCTGGAAACGCTCTTTTGGGCGCTTGAGCAGGCCTTCTGCCCTCAATCAGAATTCTCAAGTTTTTGAATACCCCGGTGTGTCCAAATCTATACCTCACAAAATGCCCACTTTATCTCCCTGGCATCCACTGTGTTTTCCGGTATGAAGGAACTTTATGAATCACTGTACCTTCCTTTAATGCATTTAACCCAGAATATAGAATACATTCATCTTAACTGTAATGGAGAGGGGGGTGTACTGAGTCTACTATTTAAATGGCATTTGATTTTAAATATTATTTTCCTTTTTGTCTGGAAGTTAAGGCACTCAAACTGCTGATACTGACAGTTTTTCCCCCCATCTTTGAAAAGTTGCTCCACCAAACTAATATATTTCTGAATATGATTATTTAAAAGGTACTACCTCTTTTCATCTGCCTTCAATTTCTCTTTTACCCAGCATCTGCCTTATCTGCACATCCAGGATTTCCTCAAGAAATAGCATCTTCTGGAGCTGTTAGGTCAAAATATTTGCCCTTTAGCCCAATGTACTTCTTCCTTAATTAAATATACATTGTTTTAGGCATTGGCAATACAGCTGTGGGCAAAACAGATAAAAATTCCTGTTCTCAGAGAACTTACTTTTTTAGTGCTTAATTTCAAAAGTTATTTTTCACCTGGAATAATAAAAATGTAAAGATTCCCCTTATGCATGCTTATAATAAAATAATAACATGACTTTCTGGTAATTGGTTCCCAGACATTGAGAATCAGGAAGTAGCCAAAATAAGTGTCACAAAGTACACTGAATTCAAAGCCCCTAAGAGTTCATTCAGAACCAGTTTTTTTATTTTTTTGAATCTTAGGCTCACTCTGTCACCCAGACTGGAGTGCAGTGGCACGATCACAGCTACTGCAGTCTCAACCTGCTGGGCTCAGGCGATCCTTCCACTTCAGCCTTCCAAGTAGCTGGGACTACAGGCGTATGCCACCATACTCAATAATTTATTTATTTAGACACGAAGTCTGGCCAGGCTGACAAGGCTGATCTTGAACTCACGGGCTCAGGTAATCCTCTCGCCTTGGCTTTCCCAAAGTGTTGGGATTACAGGTGTGAGCCACCCACCTGACCAGTTTGTTTACTTTATACAAGTTTAGTTACCTGCTCTTAAGGCCTCAGAAAAATGGCAGGGAAAAAGCACCTGCTTTTAGGTAGGGATACCAATAATCCTAAGAATTTATAGTTAGTGGCCTTTATAACAAGATAGAAGACCAGACAAATCAAAACAAAAACCATAAAAGGCAGGTAGGGCTTTGCATGGTTGTGGTGAGCCATGATGGTGCTACTGCACTCCAACCTGGACAAGAGTGAAACCCAAAACCCCCAAAAAAGGCAGGCAGAAGAATTCAAATAGCTGTTTGTGCCTCTTGATGCACAAAGCAAATGGCCTTAACACTCTCATAGCCCCGCAGGCAAATAATTGATAGTCATAAGGATGAATCAGAGTTTAGTCATTCGGCAATTATTTATTATCACCTGCTACTTGCCAGCCTTTGGGGAAGAATTATGCAGGTCCTCAATTCTTTAGCCAAAACTCTTGAGGCCTGATGGGTTTCTGAATTGAGAAGTGTTCCTCTTTAATTTCATGTGTGTACGTTCTACATATTAGTGTCTGGTGCAGCATCCAAAATCAACAATGAATACATAAGTATTCAAATTTTATGCTGGGGAACACATTTGATTTAACACAGGAGGCAGTGTCTCCCTTAAAAAAAAAATAACTAAATAAGAAAAATAAAAAGTTCACACTGAACAGGATAAATAAAGACTATTAATAACCTCATGTCAATTCAGGTTAAATTTGCTGCCAATGAATTCAGGTCAGATTTTTAAAACTTCTTTTGAAGGTATGTGTTGTAATAGAAATTTCAGTTTAGTAGCATGTATATATCATTTATAAATAACTGAACATTTTGAGGTGCATGCTGAAAATTATTTTACATTTGAAAAAACTTTGCACACCATTAGTTTAAAATGTAATCTATAATTTATAGGTAGTTATAAGTTATTAACTATCTTAGCTAGCTTTCCATGTCAGCAAAAGTTCTGTTCATTTGTAATTTAATAGATATTGCAAACTTCCCTCCAAAAAGCTTGCTTCTATCCCTGGGTCCACCAAAAGTGTACAAGAATGCTTGTTTTCCTCTGTCTTAATCAACATTATATATGTCAGACATTTTCATCTTTGCCAGTAGTTAAATTTTAATTTTTATTTATTTATATGTAATACATAAATTTTTATTTATTTGTAAACCATTGATTTTTTCTGTGAGCTATTCATGTTTTTTAATTTGTTTTTCTACTCTGTGGACTATTTTCCTATTCACTTGTAAGAGCTAGATATATGTTTAAAATATTAGCATTTTGGGTCCTGTATTGCAAATATGTCCCTGTAATTAACCATGTGCATTTTGATATTTATGTAATTTATGTAATTAAAAAATGTTAGTGGAGTTACCTATTTTTTGTTTTATGGTCCCTGTAATTTTTTTTTTTCCTAGAAAATACTTCCCTTCCAATTTTACCCAAAAAATAAATTCTTTGAGGTTTTCTTTTAATTTTTTCATGACTTCGTTTTTGAATTTTCATCAAATAAATATGGAAATAGCTTTATTTTATTTTTCTTTCCTTTTTTTTATTTTTTTGAAAGCAGGATTTGTTAAGAGGATAGAAAAAACTCCCACAGTGGGAGGGGACCCGAGAAGGTTGCCCAGCTTTTATTTTTAAGCTCCTAGCTTCAAGTAAGTTTGGGCCTAGTCTACCCTTATCCTGTGCATCTGCCCTCCCCAAGCGAGGCAGTTAGACGAACACAGGTGATGGAGTTTTTCAGTCTTTTCCACTCATTTGAAGTGCCACCTTTACATTATATAACAGGGCCCATCTGTATGTTCACTCCTACTTGCCCAATGCATGGTAAAAAAAAAAAAACAAAAATTGTTGTTGAGTAAAATAATTCCCAAATGTGTTTTGAGTCTCTTTCCATGCTCCTTCTTTGCCTGAAATGCTCGGTTTCTGACTTGTCTCACCTTAAATGCTACATCCTCAGATAGGTCTTCTCTGATCACATCTAGGTGTGTTCCCTCACACCCACCCCAATCGTTCTCTAAGTAGAGCATCAAATCATCTCTTCATCAACACTTTCTAAATTCGTGCTTATGTGTTTATTATGTCTGTTTTCCTCCACCATATCGAGGTTCCATGAGAGCTGGAACCATGTATTTGTTCTCACCTCTGTCAGCTAAGCACAGTGCCTGACAGTCAGTGCACAAGTGTGGGTGATGGATGTGTGACAGGTGAATGAGTGGATGAAGGGCCTCATGGACCATGGAATGCTTAACCCTCCCAAGGACTACATTCACAGAATTGTGCCATACGGGAGGAATTATAGCTGTTATCAAGGATTATTATAAAGCCATAGAAAAACCGATATTATAGATTTTGTACACATAATAGAAGAAAAACATCATTTATTATATGATTTGGGGTGCTATATGTAAAGTTCATACTATAAACTTATGTTAAAATTTAGTGTTGCTAAGTACTCTGCTGCCCTTAAAAGAATTTTTAGGCTTCCTCCTTTCTGATAATAACACATATATTTCTCTCTGTGCCATGGCCCCTTGGACGTTCAGAGAAAAAGTCAAGGCTTAATCACAATTCAAGATGGCATAATAAAAGTGTGGCTTGTGAAAGAGACAGGATTTTGGAGGCAAAGCTGGGTTTGAATTCCAGCTGTGTCCTGTGTATGTGTGGGCAGGAATCTTAAACTCCTGAGTTGCTGTATCTGTAAAATGGAGATGGCAACTACGTTGCAGAGTTGGTAAAGTACCTGGACCATTGGAGTGCCCAGTCATTGTTTTTTCCCTCCCCCCGCCTTTTTATTACATATAATACAGACTGCTTGAAATCCTTTTTGAAAAAATTATGTAAGTAAATTAAGGAACAATAGGTACTCAGTGATTTGGTGAAAAGCAGTTGTTTGAAAACATGCAATTTTAGAAAAGCTATCAGATGTATCCATGTCATGGGTTTTCACTATCCATATCTCAGTATTCAAATCTCACTTCGAATCTCCCCTGCTCATAGAGGGCTTCCCTGATCTACCTGTCTAGATATCTCCCCCTTCCCCACCACTATGTCCTATTACTCTGCTCTATTTTCTTTACAGCAGCCATCACTGTTTGAAATTACTCATTTGTCTTTTAGTTTGTATCAGCTACTTGAAACTGCATCTGTCTAAATTTACTCCCACATTCCCAGCCCCTAGCACAGCACAGCACAGACTCACTTAACATTTGAATGAATGGAGCTGAGTGGAACATTTTGGTTAATCCCTTAGATAACTTTAAAAAGGAAAATGTATTTCCTCTGGCACAGGTTTTGTTTTTAAACTATGTTTTTGGAAAATATGCCCAAACACTTATGTTAAAATATAAATACATATGACTTAAGAGTCAAATTTTTGAACTAAGTTGATCATTATCTTAATTGTTAATGATTGGCTCTCTAGAGAAAAAATATATTTACTTTTCTCTTTTAGGTCAAAGAGCCCCCTGAAATCAATTTAGTTCTGTACCCTCAAGGCCTAACTGGTGAAGAAGTATATGTAAAAGTGGATTTGAGGGTTAAATGCCCACCTACTTATCCAGATGTGTGAGTACATTTGTAAATAGTTTTGACTTGATTTCAGTTTTCAGTTTTGACAACAGAGAAACAGACTGAAAGTAATGGTATTTCTTCCTCCCTGTCCCTGTTCCACATAAAATTTCATTTCCTATTGCCTGTATTTCAGCAAAACTACATCAACAATAGATGTTTTCAAGAAACTTGTCTCTTTTTAAGTCTGTTTGTAGTTGTAGAATACTCACTGCAGAGCCTAATATTTGCTGAGAGACTACTTGTTTGCTTCTGACATTAGCATTTGTTAATTTAATTCATCATGAACTAGGAAGAGGAAAAATCTATAAGAAAAGGATAAAGGCATATTGACTATTGAAAGCACTTGTGTACTCAGTTTTAAAGTATGGTAGGCATTAGAAATTCCATAACCATCTGTGCCTAATGTGATCTTTCACCACCTCGAATGAAGGAGTATTCCAGAGTGGCTGTGATGCTCAGTGGGACACTGCTGTTATGTCTTCATTGTGCAGGGCTGTTTCCTGCACTGCCGAATGCTTCACATCTCTGGAGTGTTCTCCAGACACTGAGACAACCAAAACCCCCCAAGTTTCCAAACTTCCCCTGAAGATGGTGCCACCTCTGGTTGACAGCCACTGGTTAGAACAAAAGTGTCAGCATTCAAGTGGTCTTTTTTCTTGAAATATCATGTATCTTTCCAGACATTTCATGTAGAAAGGAAAATTGGCCTAAGTAATGTTGAGTGGTTTGAATTTATTGGTGGGTAGGGGGGATCAGTGAAATTTTTTGAGAAGGAAAGTGGCAAATAAAAGAAAGCACTGCTTTACACAGTAGGTGGTAAATTTATGGAACTTGTTATCCTAAGATGTGGCAGAGGTCATGAAAATACAGATAGGTTAGAACTGCTTTTGTGTGTGTATGTGTGTGCGTGTGTGTGCGCGAGTGTGTGTGTGTGTGTGCGTGTTTGACTTTTACTATGTCACCCAGGCTGGAGTGCAGCGGCATGATTTTGGCTTGCCACAGTCTTGGCATCCTGGGTTCAAGTGATCCTTCCTCAGCCTCCTGAGTACCTGGGACTCCAGATGTGTGCCACCATGCCTGGCTAATTTTAAAACACATTTTTTTGTTGCGATAAGGTCTTACCTTGTTGCCCAGGCTGGTCTCAAACTCCTGGGCTCAAGCAATCCTCCTACCTCAGCCTCCCAAAGTGCTGAGATTATAGGCATGAGCCATGGCGCCCAACCTAAAACCTCTCCTTAAAGTCAGTAAACCACTTTGGCCCCTAACGCTACTGAGAGTATATATAAAAGGTATACAAAATACTAATTAATGAAAAAAGATAATTAAGTGTATGAAAGAAAATCATGACAGTCCCTCTCTAGTTTTTTTCTTTTATTTTTTTTTCCTGACACCAGATACGTGGTGTCTTTTCTAACACCACCTGGGTACCCAACAGTTCAATTCATTTCTAACAGTAATCTTCTGTAGTTAACACAGACCCCACAGATTAAGGGCTCAGTCCCACAGGACGACCCTCCCTTCAGATGCCAGGTAAATCTTGATGTGCCTACTTGATAAAAATATTATGGGATGACTTTTTTGATTTTTTTTTTTTTTTTTTTGAGTTGGAGTCTCACTCGGTTGCCCAGGCTGGAGTGCAGTGGCCGCTCCCGGCCACCGCAGCCTCGACCTGCTGGGCTCCGGCGATCCTTCCGCCTCAGCCTTCCACGTAGCTGGAATTACAGGCATGCGCTACCACGCCCGGCTGATTTTTTAATTTATTGTAGAGATGAGGTCTCGCTGCCCAGGCGGGTCTCGAACCCGCAGGCTCAGGCAATCCACTCACCTCAGCCTCCCAAGGCACGGGATTACAGGCTGAGCCACCGAACCCGGCTTATGGGATGACTTTTAAAAAACTACGTGGAAATGCTTATAAAAAACTAAAAAGCAAGCATTATGATATCAACTATGTAAATTATGAATTATGTGGCAAGGACATGAAACAGTAGAGAAATTTTTATAGTTTAATTAGTATTATAGATGATTTTTTGCCATTATGTTAATATTGCTATATAATGATTGCTTAATTTTAAAAACATTATTAAAAGCTTGATTTGAGGGAACATCTTACCTACCCCTTTGAAATGAGATAGTAAGGAAAACTTTGCTTTTCTGCAAAATAGTCCTTGATGTCACTGGAGTTAGAGAGGCCATACATAAATTCAGGACTGTATGGTTTTTCTATTCCTTTTTCTTATATAAACTACGTTCTCTCAGATTTCCATCTATCCACGGAGAAAATGATTATTGCAACCTATTATTATATTGAAGCATTGAGATAATGCAAAGATGCATGAATTGTCAAGACTTCACTAACATAAAATACCATGAATTACTCCGAAATGCTTGGGAGGAAGTGATGAGTCATCTTCTCTTCAGTCAAATTAAATAACTCCTATTAAATCCCAGAGAGTTGTTATTGGATAGTTATTGGCTGGGAATAAAAGGAAAGCTGAGGGCTGGTTGTGTAATTCCTTGAGTAGAAAATATTGACTTAGGTGAGCTCTGAGGGATAAAGAGGAACACGAATCAGGCATCCTTGGAATAAGCAGAGCTCACAGAGTGTGCATGACTAGATTTATACACAAGAAATGAGCATTTCCACCTTGTTAACAATCAGAATGAGTGATTGGACACAGCATGTTGTGGGAATACCAAATGAGTCACAGGGCTCCGTCGCCTAGTTATTCTTGTTCAGCTTTATGCTGGAGCACACAAACAAGTGCAAAGCCCTTGGACTTGCTGGTGAGCTGTCAGAGCTAGGTTAACTGATGCTGGTTGCAAGCTAGGGTGGACAGTTACCATATAAGGGAGTACATGGTTAAGTTACTAGGTTGATATCAGTATTCCAACTATTCCATATAGCTGGAATTATTTATTTTTATGTATATTTATTTATTTATTTATTTTTGAGTTGGAGTCTCACTCCTTCGCCCAGGCTGGAGTGCAGTGGCATGCACGCTCACGGCCACCCCAGCATCGACTTGCTGAGCTCCGGGGATCCTTCTCCTTCAGCCTTCTGAATAGCCAAAACTACAGACGCATGCCACCATGCCCGGCTATTTTTAAAATTTTATCGTAGACACGAGGTCTCACCAAGTTGCCCAAGCTGGTCTTGAGCCTGTAGGCTCAGGCAGTCCACTCTCTTTGGCTTCCCAAAGTGCTGGGATTACAGGCTGAGCCACAGAGCCCAACTGTTTTTTTTATTTTTTAAGAAGAACCCAGAGCTGGGCATCTGGGACAAATCAGAAGCAATAAATAATAATTAATGTTGGGAAATTGTAATTTAATCAGAGGCACTGGGGTTGGAGAGCTACTGGATCAAGCCCAGTAAGTCTGGGTCACCTGGGGTAGGAGGGTGCCTGGCAACCTAGACTGAAGGCTTTGGCCAGCCCATTTTTTCTCTACAAAGTGCAGGTGACTCTGTCAACTAGAGTTGCTAAGTTATGGTTGAATTCCTCTTAAGATTAAAGGAATCCTGGCACAGTGGCTCATGCCTATAATCCCAGCACTTTGGGAGGCTGAGGTAAGAGGATTGCCTGTGCTCAAGGGTTCGAGACCAGCCTGGGCAACATGGCGAGACCTTGCTTCTACAATAAATCAAAAAATTAGCCACGTGTGGTGGTGCACACCTGTAGTTCTAGCTGCTTGAAAGACTGAGGCAGAAGGATCACCTGAGCCTAGCAGGTTGAGGCTGCGGTGGCCATGAGTGTGCCTCTGTACTCCAGCCTAGACAACAGGCTCAAAAAGACTCCAACTCAAAGAAAAAAAAAGATTAAGAGAAATGTTGCTGGTGACTTGGAATGGTTCACATAGGAGATCTTTATGAAATCCTTAGGTCTAGAGTGCTTAGAACTTAGCAATTATTAATGCAAACAGCTATCTTTCTGGAGTAATTCCTTTTTTTTTTTCTTTTCCAGTGTTCCTGAAATAGAGCTAAAGAATGCCAAAGGTCTGTCAAATGAAAGTGTTAATTTGTTAAAATCCTGTCTAGAAGAACTGGCGAAAAAGCATTGTGGGGAGGTAAGATTTATTAAACTAAAATTGAAGAGGACAGTAAAAATCTCTGTCACGCTCAGCGGCATTTGCCCTCCTGCCTTTTCTTTGGCTTAAAGCCTTTCCCAGTATACCTCAAATCCAATTTTGACTAGAGTGTTTTGTTTCTTACTAGTATCTACAAAGGAGAACATGCATTTTTACTTATTTAACAGGATTTATGGAATGCAACTTGTGGAGTATCTCTAGATGGTACTGTTGATGCATTAACAGTTTTTCTGAAAGCAGTTGATGTGAAGCAGGCCATAATTTTTTATAAGAATTATATATATAAAAATATAAGAAATAATACAGAAAGATCCCACATACCTCTTTCCCAGTTTGTCCAAGTGGTAATATTTGCAACACTATAGTTGGACCTGGCACTCTGACCTCATCTTGACTTGAACCTTTCTGTTGGAAAATGTTTGGAGACTAGCCATTTCTGACTCATCTTTGCCACCTCTCCTCTTTGCATATTGAAGGAATTCATTGTTTTCCTTCTTGATCATTAGCAGCATATTCCATTCCTTCTGTGTCTATTCTATATCTGAGCTTTTACACTGAGCTCAGGATTGATTCTTTTTAATTGTCTGAACATCAGAGCCTACATGGGAGTTCTCCTTTGGGTGGCAGAACTCTCTCTGGAGGGTGAGAGTAGGAGACTCCTGGGGCAGAGTATTACTATGCTTTCCTCAGGCCAGACCAATTCCCTCTAACTATAGTCCATCTTTTTCTCACTTTTTAATAAAACCATTCATTGTATTTGCCTAGGCAGCTCATGTATAACTATCCCCTCATATAAAAATCAAGAAGAGTTAAGTAACCCTCAGCTTCTGTGTCTATTTCAGATTTCTATTAGAGATAACCAAAGGTAGCATGCACCTCATATAAAGTTACTGGACACTTTTTCACTTTCGCTTTATAACACAGTGAGTCACAATGTGATGCAAGTGAAGTACCTTTTGGCAAATACAAATTGTGTCCACTTAGGTTGTTGTTTCCAAGAACTTCAGTGACTGATGAACTACAAAAAGTGATTGTAGATGAACCTGAAAAAGAAACTAGGCCTTAGGAATTATTCCAAAGTTCTTTCTAGTGTAAAGGGACTCTAGTGCCTAACCAAAAACTAATATGAAGTTATATTGAAAATTCAGCTACAGAAAAGCCTCTAGTTTTTCGGAGTCATGATTTGTGATATAAAATTTTTGCTGTATTTTATGAGGTCTGACAATTAAGTTCGTGTATTTACCACCGTGTGCTTACATTGGCAGCACTTGACATACAACTCGGTAAGATTTCACAACCTTGGTATACCAGTGTCTCATAGCTGTGTTTGTGTCAACATATGGCGATGCATTGCTGAGTGGCATTCATTATTGTTGTTGCATGTTTTTTGTGTGCCATTGTGAGACTATCAGAGCTTGAATTAGAGCAAAGAGAAAACATTAAATTTCTTGTTAAACTTGGCAAGAGTGGAAGTGAAATCAGGGATGTGTTAATCCAAGTTTATGGGGATAATGCCATGAAGAAAATGGCAGTGTACAAATAGATTAAACGTTTTTCTGAGGGCAGAGAAAGCATCATTGATGAAGAGAAGTCAGGACAACCAGTAACGAACAGAACTGATGAAAACATTGCAAAAATTTGTAGATTTGTGTGTCAGAATCATCTGCTGACTGTGAGAAACACAGCAAACCAAATAAACATCGGAAGAGAAACAGTTAGGGAAATCTTAACTGAAAATCTTGGTATGAGAAAGGTGTGTGTGCAAAGTGGTTCCAAAGGAGCTCTTGCATCACAACAGTGCATCAGTTCATGCAGCTCTCACTGTAAGGAAGTTTTTGGCCAGTAAACAGATGACTGTATTGGAACACCCTCCCTATTCACTTGATCTGGCCCCAATGACTTTTCTTTACCCCAAGTTAAAGGAAGTATTGAAAGGAAGTCATTTTGATGACATTCAGGACATCGAAGATAATATGATGACAGCTCTGACAGCCATTCCAGAAAGAGTTCAAAAATTGCTTTGATGGGGGCCTAGATGCTGGCATTGGTGCATAGCTTCCCAAAAGGAGTACTTTGAAGATGACCATAGTGATATTCAGCAGTGAGGTATGTTGTACTTTTTCTAGGATGAGTTCATGAACTTAATTGTCAGGCCTTATAAATTAAGCTTTTTATTTTGAAATAATTACATATTGATATGCAATTATAAGAAATAATACAGAAAGATCCTATGCACCTCTCTACCAGTTTGCCCAAGTGGTAACATTTGATAACACTGCAGTACAATATCATGACCAGGATACTGACATTGATGCAGTCAAGATACAAAGCTGTTTCCTCACCACAGGGATTTCCCATGTTGCCCTTCTGTAACCCTCTCTTGTATCCCTAACCTCTCCTTTACACCAGATAACCACTAATCTGTTCTTCATTTCTATAATTTTGTCATTTCAAGAGTATTATATAAGTGGAATCACACAGTATGTAATCTTTTGGGATTGGCATTTTTCACTCAGCATAATTCTCTGGAAATTCATTCAGGTTGTTGCGTGTATCAATAGCTGTTACTTTTCATTGCTGAGTAGTCTTCCATGTTATAGGTATACCATTATTTATCTGTTCACCAGATGAAAAATATCTGGGTTGTCTCCAGTTTTGGGCTTTTACAAATGAAGCTGCTGTAAACATTCATATACAGATTTGTTTGTTTTATTTTTTTTTGTGAGTGTAAGTTTTCATTTCTCTGGGATAGATGCCCAGAAGTGCAATTTTGGATGTATGGAGTACAGTGGCATGATCACACTCACTGCAACCTCTACCTCCAGGGCTCAGGTGATCCTCCTGCCTCAGCCTCCTGAGTAGCTAAAATTATAGGCATGCACCACCACACCTGGCTAATTTTTAATTTTTATTTTGTATATTTTGTAGAGACAAAGTCTCGCTATGTTACCTAGGCTGGTCTTGAACTCCTGGGCTCAGGTAATCCTCCCACCTTGTTCTCCAAAAGTGCTGGAATTTTAAGTGTGATCCACCAGGCCCGGCCACATGTTCAGTTTTTTAAGAAATTGATAAGCTTTTCCCGGTGGCTGAACTACTTTACAGTCTTACCAGCAATATGTTTGTGATCCAGTTTTTCCACATGCTTTCCAGCATTTCTTTTTTTGAGTTAGAGTCTCATTCAGTCACCCAGACTGGAGTGCAGTGGCCGCTCCCGGCCACCGCAGCCTCGACCTGCTGGGCTCCAGCGATCCTTCCGCCTCAGCCTTCCGAGTAACCGGAATTACAGGCGCGCGCTACCACGCCTGGCCAATTTTTTTGATTTATTGTAGAGATGAGGTCTCGTCTGCCCAGGCGGGTCTCCACTCACCTCGGCCTCCCAAAGGCGTGGGATTATAGGCTGAGCCACCGAGCCCGGCTTCCAGCATTTCTTGTTGTCATTTTTTTTTCAATTTAGATGCTCTAATAGGTGTTGTGAGGGTTAATTTTATATGTCAACTTGCTAGGCCACGGTACCCAGATATTTGGCCAAACATTATTCTAAATGTTTCTGTAAAAGTATATTTTAGGGCCAGGCACAGTGGCTCAAGCCTGTAATCCCAGCACTTTGGGCAGTGGAGGCGAGAGGATTGCCTGAGTCCAGGGTTTGAGACCAGCCTGGGCAACTTGACAAGACCTCGTCTCTACAATTTAAAAAAAAAAAAAATTAGCCGGGTGTGGTGGTGCATACCTGTGGTTCCAGCTACTTAGAAGGCTGAGATTGAAGTATCGCCTGAGCCCAGCAGTTTGAGGCTGCAGTAGCTGTGAGGCCACTGCACTCTAGCCTGGGCGACAGAGTGAGACTCCAACTCAAAAAAAAAAAAAAAAAGAAAAAAAAATATATATATAATTTAAATGAGATTAACATTTAAATCAGTTGACTGAATTGAACCAGTTAGCTTCCATAATGTGGATGGGCCTCATCCAATCAGTTGAAAGTCTTAATAGAAAAAGACTAACTTCCCTGAAGAAGAGGGTATTCTGCCAGGAAGTAACCTTTGGACTTGAACTACATCAATTCTCTCTGGGTCTCCAACCTGCCAGCCTGCCTTCTGGACTTATCTCTAAAGTCAACATGAGCCAGTTCCTTAAATAAATCTCAATATCTGTCTGTCTGTCTGACTATCTATCTATGTGTCTATCTATCTACCGAGGGTGCCAAAAAAATGTACACACATTTTAAGAGATGTTCACCATAATCAGAAGTGTCTGGACACTAATGGTAATCACTTTGAGCACCTCTTGTAATTGCAGAAGTCAAACTTGACTTGTATTCATCTTATAGAGTATTACAATTTTAATACAGTTTTGTCCTTTCTTAAAATGTGTATGCATTTTTTTTGGCACCCTGTGTGTGTATATCCCAAAAAGATGGAATTTATTTATAAAAAATTATGTATTCTTGCATGCCTAAACTTCAGTCACCTTCAAAGTACTATTTGCCTGATGCAGTACACCTATTGAGACACTTTTTCCACTGCTCAAAACAGTTTTTGAACTTGTCAATTTTGATGCCTTTTAGTGCTTCTGCTGTTTTTTGTTTTACCTCTTTTACATTGACAAAATGTTTTCCTTTGAATACTTCTTTCACCTGGGGAAATGAAAGTGACTCGGGGTGAGATCAGGTAAATAGGGAGGATGGGGCACGAAGGTCATACCATTTTTGGTCAAAAACTGCTGAACACTTAATGCAGTGTGGGCAGAATGTTCGCATAAATCTCTATCATGAAATGGGCAAATGCGTTGAAAGACTGTCCAAAAAAAAATTCACTGAAACTGAATGCAGCATCTGACAACAATGCTAACTGGTTACTGATGCCAATGGGTTCCTAGAACACTTACCTAGAACACTTACCTACCGGTACTATAAAGGACCCACCCTCCAAAAAATAATTCTGGGTTTTTTTCGGGCCCCTCATATGCCTACATACACATATCCTATTGGCTCTGTTTCTCTGGAAAACTCTGACTAATATAGATGTGTAGTGATGGCTCATTATGGTTTTAGTTTGCAGTTTCCCAATAGCTAGTGATGTTGGGCATCTTTTCATATGCTTATTTGCAATGTATATGTCCTCTTTGGTGCAATGTCTCTTCACATCTTTTGCTCAGTCTCTGAGTTGTTTGCTTTTTTCATTGTTGAATTTGGAGAATTTTTAAAATATATTCTAGATAGTAGGCCAAAGCACATGAAAATTAAAATCAAAGCTGGAACAAACTGAGTTGAAAAAGAATAAAGTGGGAGAAATTAGCCTACTCAATTTCAGGACCTGTTGTATAGCTATAGTGATCAATAGTGTATAGTGTGTGGTATTGGCAGAGTGACTGACTTATAGATTAATGGAACAGAACAGAAAACCCAGAAATGGAACCACACCAACATAATTTAGAAAATGCAAGAGAAAGAAAAATCTATGGAATTAACCATATTACTTACTGTCTTCTCTTCCTTCTTTCCTTAAAGTTCAAGTGTTTTTTTGTTTGTTTGTTTGTTTGTTTTGTCATTTTCTTTATGGTTAGAGAACTTCCTTTTACTCTTCTTTTAGGATAGTTCTACTGGTGACAGATTCTCCTAGTTTTTCTTTTTCTGGGACTATCTTGATTACCCCTTCATTCCTGAAAGATATTTTTGCTGAATATGGAGTTCTGGATTGACACTTCTCTTTGTACTTGAAAAATGTTAATGCTACTTCCTTCTGGCCTACATGGTTTCAGATATGAAATCTGCCTTCATTCACATTTTTTAAAATAGGAAAAGTGTAGTTTCCTTCTTGATAATTTCAAGATATTTTTGTCTTTAGTTTTCAGAAGCTTGGCTATGATGTGTCTTAGTGATAGTGTAATTTCTTTTTTTTTTATTTTTATGACTGATTCTTTTCACTGTCTCTCTATTCTGCTGTTGAACCTATCAAATGGGTTTTTAAAAATTTTAGTTATATTTTTTAGTTCTAAAAATTTTATTTTGTTGTTTATATCATATTTCTTGGCTGAGACTCCCTATATTTTTTCATTTGTCCTTCAAGAGTGTTTGCAATTTCTTGTTAAAGCATTTTTATAATGGCTGTTTTAAAATCCTTTAAAATAGCTGGCAAGGTTTTTTGCACCTATTATCCCAGCTATTTGGGAGGTTGATCTAGGAAAATCACTTGAGATCATGAGTTTGATACTGTGCTGAGCCACATAGTGAGACTCCATTTCTACCAAAAAAAAAAAAAAATTAACTGGATGTTGTGGTGCTCACCTGTAGTTCCACCTACTCGAGAGGGTGAGGGGGAGAGGATTGCTTGAACTGCAGTAAAGTGTAATCACATTACTTCAGTCCAGCCTGAATGACAGAGCAAAACCTTCTCTCTTAAAAGAAAAAAAAAATCTTGGCCAGGCATGGTGGCTCACTCCTGTAATCCTAGCACTTTGGGAGGTGGAAGCAAGAGGCCTGAGCCCAGGGGTTCGAGACCAGCCTGAGCAACTTGGCAAGACTTTGTCTCTACAATTTAAAAAAAAATTTAGCCAGATGTGGTAGTGTGCCTGTAGTTCCAGCTATTTGGAAGATTGAAATGGAAGGATCGCCTGAGCCCAGCAGGCTGATGCTGTGGTAGCTGTGAGTGTGCCAGTGCATCCAGCCTGGGTGCCAGAGTGAAACGCAGACTCAAAAAAAGACCAAAAAACAAAAACAAAAAACCAAAAACTTGTCAAATAATTCTAACATTTCTGTCATCTTGGTTTTGACATCTTCATTCCATTTGAGATCTTGTTTTGGTATGACAAGTGATTTTTTAAAAATAAAATCTAGACATTTTAGCTATTATGTTATATAATAGATCTAGATCTTTAAACCTTCAGTTTTAGGTGTCTTCTTGTGATACCACCCTGACAGGAAAGGGAAGGGACACTGCCTTTTTAATGTAAGGTGGGTTAAAAGTCCAAGTTTCCCACTCAGCATCTATTGACATCCAAGGAGAGGGTGTGTATCCTGGCCCCTGCTGAGGAGGAGCGTTGGGAGCTCCAACTCCACACTAAGCCTCCATGGATAACAGTAGAAGTTACTTTGTTTCATTTGTGGTTTCCACTGACACCAGAGTGGGAGGTAGCCTTGTTACCTCTAGGCAGTAGTGAGAGTTGTGTCTCTTAATTAGACCTCAGGGAGTAGAAGAGGGACACCTTGTTACTGCCAGGTTGGGATGGAAGCCCAGGCTCCCTGTGTGTCCTCCTTGGGCACCTTGGAGGATGGGAAGTCTCATTACTGCCCAGTGGGGATCTAAGTCCCATTTGCTTCCTCAGCTTTCTCTGACTCCACTCCAGAGTTGGGAATTGGGGGAAAGGGTTATTACAGCCTAGTGATGGTAGTGAGACTGTCGTTTTATCAGTGGTGTTTATCTGAAGAATAATTATCTAAAACAGAGGTATCCAACCTTTTGGCTTCCCTGGGACACATCAGGTAAAGAGAAATTGTCTTGAGCCGCACATAGATTACATAATATAGTTACTGTATGAATAGGCGTGACTGTGAACTTCAAAAATGGAACTACACATGGGGTCACGAAGAAAATAAATGCTAAAAGACACATGTTGTTAAAATTTTTTGTGGAGCTGCATTACTAGGTGTCCTGGGCCACATGTGGCCCATGGGCTGTGGGTTGGATATGCTTGGTCTAGAACTTGTCTCTTTCTAGACTGTCCCTTATCTGGTCCTTTGGTTAGGGAGAGCAGGCTCGTCTTGGGGTTCGTTGCTAGCTGCACCCATTGATGTTTTCAGGTTGCTGACTTCTCCCGTATCCAATTTGAAATATAGGAGGGGGGAAAAAAGCAGGGAACCCATCACTGTGTTGTTCCTTAGGTCCTGAGGCCCCTAACCAGTTTGCCTTCTGCTCTCCACCTCACAGGGTTCTCTGTCTTTTTTTCTTCCTTTCTTCCTTTTTTGTAATAGGTTGTCACTCCGTTGCCCAGGTTGGAGTGCAGCGGCCTGATCCCAGCTCATCTAAGCCTCAGTCTCCTGGTCTCAAGTGATCCTCCCACCTCAGCCTCCATAGTAGCTGGGACTACAGGCACCAGCTGGGACTACAGGCCATGCCTGGCCAATTTTCGTATTCTTTTGTAGGTGCCTGGCCTCAGTGTCTTCTTATACTTGTTTTATAAACAATGTTCAGGGATTTTTAGTTGTATCTGGTGGGAGGAATAGGAAAAAGTAGGTCTTCTTCACCTTTTCAGAGGCGGAAGTCTTGATTTCAGATTTTTAATATTTACTGTATTCCCAATGAGTAGTAGGAATTCCATGATGTCAGTTCAACTACAGCTGCCTTTTATAAAGGAAGCACATCCTGATTATTAAAAGGAGCATAAACTGTTGTTAAAGACATACTAGTTTTGTACACCAATGTTTAAAAGTACAGAGTGAAGCAGCAATTTATCCAGAAGATATATCTAAGATAATTGATAAAGGTAGCTACTGATTTTCAGCATAGACAAAACAACTACCTATTGAAAGAAGATGCCATCTAGAACTTTAATAGCTAGAGAAGAGAAGTCAGTTCCTGGCTTGAAAGCTTCGAAGGACAGGCTGACTCTTGTTAGGGGGTTAATACAGCTGGTGACTTTAAGTTGAAGCCAGTGCTCATTCTCCATCCTGAAAATTCTAGGCCTTAAGAATTATGCTAAATCTACTCTGCCTGTGTTGTAAATAGAACAACAAATCTTGAATGACATCTGTTTACAGTATGGTTTACTGAGTTTTTTTTTTTTTTTTTTTTGAGTTGGAGTCTCACTCAGTCGCCCAGACTGGAGTGCAGAGGCCACTCCCAGTCACCGCAGCCTCGACCCATTGGGCTCCGGCGATCTTTCCGCCTCAGCCTTCCGAGTAGCCGGAATTACAGGCATGCGCTACCACGCCCGGCTGATTTTTTGATTTATTGTAGAGATGAGGTCTCGCTGCCCAGGCGGGTCACAAACCTGCGGGCTCAGGCAATCCACTCACCTGAGCCTCCCAAAGGCGCGGGATTACAGGCTGAGCCACCGAGCCCAGCTGTTTACTGAATTTTTAAAAAATTTTTAGAAATTTAAAACAACACTGTGTTGCCCAGGGTAGTTTTAAACTCCTGGCCTCAAACGATCCTCCTGCCTTGGCCTCCCAATGCGCTGGGATTACAAGCATGAGCCACTGGGCCTGGCCAGTTTACTGAATATTTTAAACCCATTCTTGAGAGCTACCGTTCAGAAGAATAGATTTCTTTCAAAATATTACTATTCATTGATAATGCACCAAGTCACCTAAGAGCTCTGGTGTACAGGAGACTAAATTTGTTTTCATGCCTACTAGTACAACATCCATTCTGCAGCCGATCAAGGAGTGATTTTGACTTTAAAGTCTTGTTATTTAAGAAATACATTTCAGCCTGGCACGGTGACTTACGCCTGTAATCCCTATACCTTGGGAGGCGGAGGTGAGAGGATTGCTTGAGTCGAGGGATTCAAGACCAGTCTGGGCAACTTGGCGAGACCTCGTCTCTATAATAAATAAAAAAAATTAGCCAAATGTGGTAGCATGTGCCGATAGTTCCAGCTACTTGGAAGGCTGAGGCAGAAGGATCACCTGAACCCAGCAGGTCAAGGCTGTGGTGGCCGTGAGCGTGCCACTGCACTCCAACCTGGGCAACAGAGTGAGATTCCTACTCAAAAAAAAGAAAAGAAGAAATACATTTTATAAGGCTATAGGTGCCGTAGGTCGTGATTCCGCTGATGAATTTGGCCAAAATAAATTGAAAATCTTTTTGGAAAGGATTCACCATTACAGATGCTGTTAATAACATTCATGATTCAGTGTAGGGGGTCAAAATATCAACATTAATAGGAGTTGAGAAGAAGTTGATTCTAACCCTCATGAATGACTTTGAGGGTTCAGGATTTCAGGAAGTAACTGCAGATGTAGTGGAAACAGCAGAGAACTAAAATTAGAAGTGGAGCCTGAAGATGTGACTGAATTGCCACAGTCTCATGATAAAACTTTAACAGATGAGGAGTTACTTCTTATGGAAGAGCAAAGAAAGTAGTTTCTGGAGATGGCAGCTACTCCTGGTAAAGGTGCGGTCATCATTGTTGAAATGACAGCAGAGGATTTAGAATATTACATAAACTTAGTTGATAAAGCAGCAGCAGGGTTTAAGAGGATTGACACCAATTTGGAAACAAGTTCAACTGTGGGTAAAATGTTGTGAAACAGCATCATATGCTACAAAGAAATCTTTCATGAAGAGTCAGTCAGTATAACAAACTTCATTGTTGTTTTATTTTAAGACAATGCCTCAACCACCCCAACTTTCAGCAACTACCACCCTGACCAGTCAACAGCCATCAACTTCAAGGCAATATTTTCTCAGATTTGTTTGTATAGAAAGATTGTATTGGATTAATCTTACAGAAAATGCCAATAAATTGAGTAGGTCTACAAAAGAAAAGTGAATCTTTTTATTTACCTAGGTAATGATTTGTCTTCATAGCAACACAATGCATTGAGCCTTTGTACAGCTTTTTCCTGCTATGGTTGCATCATATACCTAATTCAGAATGTGTCATATCAGAATGAATAATGGTATTGTTAATGCACCTCTGACTGCCAGCTTGTTTTGCTCTTCTGCAGCCTTTCCTCTTCAGGCCAGGCCTTCCCATTATTTGATCATTTGTAGTTGACTTTTGATTACATGTTTAGGTGATGATATTTGAACTGGCTTACCACGTGCAGTCATTTCTCAGCGAGCATAACAAGCCCCCTCCCAAGTCTTTTCATGAAGAAATGCTGGAAAGGCGGGCTCAGGAGGAGCAACAGAGGCTTTTGGAAGCCAAACGAAGAGAGGAGCAGGAGGTGAGACACCCTTGTCCATGTGGGTGGCCAGTCTGGAGGGTTGCAGGCTTCCATGGGTTGTAATTCTAGCTCTGCCTACAAATTTATCTTCAAGTTTTGCTCAGTATTTGATGCAAGAAAGGTAGGTTCCTGTGAGAGGAGGCCCTAAGGGTAACTAAGAAATACTGTGAGTAGTTGTCTCCCAATACACATAAATGCTGCCCCTTAGAACTCTCAGTCCAAGTCTTAAAAAAAGAAAGGAAGCCGGGCTCGGTGGCTCAGCCTGTAATCCCGCGCCTTTGGGAGGCCGCAGTGAGTGGATCGCCTGAGCCCGCGGGTTCGACACCTGCCAGGGCAACTTGGCGAGACCTCATCTCTACAACAAATAAAAAAAAAATCAGCTGGGTAGCGCACGCCCGTAATTCCGGCTACTCGGAAGGCTGAGGCGGAAGGATCGCCAGAGCCTAGCAGGTCAAGGCTGCGGTGGCCGGGAGCGGCCACTGCACTCCAGTCTGGGTGACAGAGTGAGACTCCATCTCAAAAAAAAAAAAAGAAAGGAAGGAAGCCATTGCACCAAGCTTCCTGTTGTCTTTCTGAGCTTATCAGTCTTCACAGGGGTTCACTGAGTTTTTGAAGCTACTCTCCTCCCCTACCCCGTGTAAGACAAGTATCTCATGCCCAAATGAGTAGCAAAAGTCAGGAATAAACTTTTTTATATTCACTAACCATTTGTATTTTTTCTTTAATCTACTTGTGTAAGAATATAAACTCTTACTTTTAAAATCCTTTAATCAAAGATAATACATGCATGTAAATTTCCTTCATGATTATAACTTAACTTTTTTTTCCTATTTAGCCCTTTAATTAATTTATCTAGAACTTATTTTGGAACAGGTTGTAAAAAAAAAAGCCTAAGTTTATTTTTTCCCTGGACATTTTTCTAGCAGTTATTAAAGAATAATTATCCATTAAGTGATTCATTATTCTTCCTTTAAAGTATATTTTAGCTACTTATCTTTACTAGGTTTTATTTGTCAATGACCTTTGTTCAGTGCATCTGTTTTTCTTAAGTCTACCACACTTTTTGAATTATTGTATCTTTGTAATGTTTTAATATCTGACGAGTCAAGTCCACCATTCCCCATCCTTTCTTCTTCCATTGTTTCTCAGCCATTCTCATGCATTTATTCTTACAGATGAACTGTAGATTGCTTTCTCAAAGTCAAAACAAAACAAATAAAACCTGGGATTTTTATTGAAATTGCACTAAGCTTACATATTCATTTAGGAAGAATTGATATCAGACTTTCTACCAGAACTATTTTTACATTTATTTTTATTTCTTGGTGATGCTTTCTGGTTTTGTTCCTATCAATATTACTATTTATTAAAGTTACTTCTTTTTCCTTTTCTTCTTCTTTTTTTTTGATACTCTGTCACCTAGACTGGAGTACAATGGCAGGATCCCAGTTCACTGCAGCCTCAACCCTCTGGACTCAAGTGGTCCTCTCATTTGAGCCTCTTGAGTAGATGAGACTACAGGTGCATGCCACCACACCTGACTAATTTTTTGTAGAGACACAATCTCACTATGTTACACAGGCTGGTCTTGAACTCCTGGGCCCAATCAATCCTCCTGCCTTGGCCTCCCAAAGTGCTAGGATTACAAGTGTGACCTCCTATGCCTGGCCTCTAACAGTTACTTCTAAGGTTTTGTTTTTTCCTTTTTTTGTTAGGTTCTTATACCTGGCTCTTTTTTTCTTTTTGAGTTGGAGGCTCACTCTGTCGCCCAGGCTGGAGTGCAGTGGCACACTCACGGCCACCCCAGTGATGACCTGCTGGGCTCTGGCAATCCTTCCACTTCAGCCTTCCAAGTAACCTTAACTACCATGCCCAGCTAATTTTTTATTTATTGTAGGAACAAGGTCTCACCAAGTTGCCCGGGCTGGTCTTGAACCTGCAGGTTCAGGCAATCCACTCGCCTTGGCCTCTCAAAGTGCTGGGATTACAGGCTGAGCCTCCAAGCCCGGCCCTGGCTCTTTTTTTGTTTTATTTCTCCTGCCTTATTTTGTTTACCCTGTGCTTATATTAACATTGTCCTTCTGCAGGTCCCATTCATTCTGTTACTTCTTATCTCTTACTGAAATTTTGTTGCCTAGTTATCATTTAGAGTTTAATATTCCTTATTGTTGTCATTGTTTTTAGAAAGGCACATTTTAATTAGAAGATACTGCATATTTGGCTAACAATCTTGTTTTAATATACTGCATAGCTACCTGTAGGTCTGGGGTATTTTTTTTTTTTTACATTTTCTATTATTGCTCTTATGGGTTTTGGTGATTTTGATAGTTTTGATATTTACAATCTGGAATTTTAAGGGACTAATAAAAAAATGAATGGAGATCAAAGTACCACTTTCAATACTGAGAAAGCTGATTAGAGGGTGCAGGTGAAGGTCTGGCAGGTAGATGTAGTACCTGGGCCATTGCCACACCAGGCCCAGGCATAGAGGACAGCTCAGCTCACCTCTACAAAGCTGACTCAGACCCCATGGCAGAGAGCAGGCATAAGTGCTTAGTTTCTTCAGACAGACAGATATCAAAGAGGAGGGTCTAAAACAAGTGTGGGAAGGAGAAGCCAACAGTGTTGCTCTAGTGGATGTCCTGCACGTGGAATATGAAGAATGGAAAGTAAATGCCTTTCCACACAGTCTTAAAACCTATTTAAATGGGAATGCCTGTAGCATAAGAACCCCAAAAAAGCTCATGGAACTGCTGTTTGTATATAAGCACATCTCATTGGCATTTGATGGTGGTTTGATTTATTTCAGCAACGTGAAATTCTTCATGAGATTCAGAGAAGGAAAGAAGAGATAAAAGAAGAGAAAAAAAGGAAAGAAATGGCTAAGCAAGTGAGTACTCTGCCATACTAAAATAATTTACTTTTTGCTAAACATAAAATTTTTTTGTTTTGTTGTTATTTATTTATTTTTTTATATCAATATTTTTTTTTTGATATTGTGGAGTACAGTTTAGGGTTAGGTATACAAATATGCTTCGTTCAGGCACCCTTGTTGATAAGGGGTGTCCCCCCGTCCCCAGACAGATATTGACTAC
>NW_007256321.1:131999-132946 GCF_000164805.1 Carlito syrichta
GGGGTTGTTTGTTTTTTTCTTTTCAGCACGTTTGAGTTCCTTGTAAATCCAAGATGTTAGGCCTTTGTCAGAACTGGAGTTGGCACATACTTTTTCCCAGTCTGGGCTGTCTCCCTGCTCTCTTGATGGTTTCTTTGGCTTTGCAGAAGCTTGTCAGTTTAATGAGGTTCCACTTGTCTATCTTATCTCTTGTGAGTTTCAGGTTTTGTTCAGGAATTGGATGCCAGTTCCAACTTCCATAAGGGTGTGTCCTGCATTTTCTAAGGTTCTTATAGTTTGAGGTTTTACATTTAGGTCTCTGATCCATTTAGAGTTAATTTTTGTGTATGGGGACAGATAGGGGTCTTGTTTGAGTCTTTTGAGTCTTCTGCATGTGGTCAGCCAGTTTTCCCAGCACCATTTACTGAATAGGTTCTCCTCTCCCTGGTGGTAGGTGGTGGAGACTTTGTCGAAAATGAGTTGGTTGAGAAATTGTGGTTTTGTTTCTGGAATCTCACTTCTATTCCATTGGTCTATATGTCTGTTTTTGTACCAATACCAAGCTGTTTTGATTATCATAGCTTTATAGTAAAGTTTGAAGTCTGGTAATGTGATACCGCCTGCTTTGTTTTTTTTGTTGAGGATTGTTCTGGCTATTCTTGGTTGTTTGTGTTTCCATATGAATTTCTGTATTGTTTTTTCTAGGTCTGAGAAGAATGTTGCTGGTAATTTGATGGGTATTGCATTAAATCTGTAGATTGCCTTAGGTAGGATGGACATCTTCACAATGTTGATTCTTCCAATCCATGAGCATGGGATATTTTTCCACTTGTTTGTGTCATCTTTGATTTCTTTAAGCAGTGTTTTGTAGTTTTCACTGTAAAGGTTTTTCATGTCTCTGGTTAGGAAGATGCCAAGGTATATCATTTTTTTTGTGGCTATTGTGAATGGAATTGTGCTTTTTATTT
>NW_007256321.1:133158-197026 GCF_000164805.1 Carlito syrichta
TTTTTGTCCATTTATGAGTATGCTGGCTGTGGGTTTCTCGTAGATGGCTTTTACTATTTTGAGGTATGTTCCCCGTATGCCTAGATGTTTGAGAATTTTTTATCAAGAAGGGGTGCTAGATTTTATCAAAAGCTTTTTCTGCATCTAATGATATAATCATGTGGTTTTTGTTTTGATATCTGTTGATGTATTTAATTACATTTATGGTTTTACGAATGTCGAACCAGCCTTGCATCCCAGGGATGAAGCCTACTTGGTCATGATGGATGATTTTTGAGATGTGTTGTTGAATCCGGTTTACTAGGTTCTTGTTGAGAATTTTAGCATCTCTGTTCATCAAAGATATTGGCCTGTAGTTCTCTTTCTTTGTTAGGTCTTTACCTGGCTTGGGTATCAATGTGATGTTAGCTTCGTAAAATGATTTGGGGAGAGTTCCATCTTTCTCAGTCGCCTGGAATACTTTCAGTAGGATTGGTATCAGCTCCTCCTTAAATGTCTTATAGAATTCTGTGGGAAAGCCATCTGGATGTTTTTATTTTTTTGAGTTGGGGTCTCACTCTGTTCCCCAGGCTGGAGTGCAATGGCATTATCATGACAATCATGGCTCATGGCAGCCTTCACCTCCTGGCCTCGGGAGATCTTTCCACCTCAGCCTCCCAAGTAGCTGGGACTACAGGCATGTGCCACCATGCACAGCTAACTTTTTGATTTTTTATATTTTTCTTTTGTAGAGATGAGGTTTCGATATGTTGTCCAGACTAGTCTTGAACTGCCTCCGCCTCCCCAAATGCTGGGTTGTAGCGGTGTGAGCCAATCCAAGCACCCCATAAAATGTTTTTATTTCCGTTGATCATATTTTTTTCTTCCACATTACTGTTAGTAATAAATCTTAAAATTAAACCGGGCTCGGTGGCGCAGCCTGTAATCCCAACACATTGGGAGGCTGAGGCAAGTGGATTGCCTGAGCTCGCTGGTTCGAGACCAGCCCCAGCACCTTGGCAAGACCTCGTCTCTACAATAAATCAAAAATTTAGCCGGGCATGGTAATGCATGCTTGTAGTTCTGGCTACTTAGAAGGCTGAGGCAGAAGGATCACTGGAGCCCAGCAGGTCGATGCTGGGGTGGCCATGAGTATGCCACTGCACTCCAGCCTGGGCAATGGAGTGAGACTCTGACTCAAAAAAAAAAAAATTTAAACACTTTAAAAAAATCATTAATTGTATATTTTAGGCTCCCCAAATAGACAGAATTTAGAGTTGTAAATTATATGCAGATGACGAGGTTTATACAATTATAGTAATTTATCAAATGAATTGAGGGAGAGAAGAGATTGAAGCTATGATGATTAACCCAGACTAGAATTCTTAATACTGGGAAATTAAATTTGTTCATACCAAAGAGTGAATGGGAACCATATGAATCTGCCTGAAATTTCTTTCAGTGATGGAAAAGAGTGACTCAACAGCACTAGTTTAAAAGGCAGTGGTGGAGAAGGATAGGGAACTTTTTCTTTTATTTTTCTCAAGTCCAGTTCAATCAAAAAACCAGTTATACATGTTTGGAGAAATCCAGAGAGAATTTTTCTCATTCTCTTTTATAGAAGTTTGGCATTTAACTTAAGGGGCATGATGTGGTAGCGGGAAGAGGCACTGATGGACAAGTTAGCAGCACCTGGCTTACAGCATTGGCTTTTTTACTGCCTAGGTCTGTGACCTTGACAGGTGACATTCTCCATGATTCATCTTCCTTGTCCCATAAAATGGGACTGACAGTGCCTTTTTGTCTCATGTAATTATTTCTACAGACGAATATCTTGCCCTATGTGAAAGTATAAAACTGCACAAATGCAAGGTGGTGTCACTGTTTCCACCAGCTCTCCTGTCACCTGACTTGCCTTCCTGTCAGCCACTCTGTTCTTTCTTTGAATCCTCCTGCTTCTGTTCATCTCCTCTTGCTCTTCTCCGTAATTTTCACAGATATTCTAAAATTCTAAGTATTTTTATTGATAAAATTTATATTCTCTTGAAACTCTACTCAGGCCTTCAGTTCTTTAAGCAGTATATATTTGGGGCATCAAATTTTTTTTAATGTTTTAATTGACGATAATTGTACATACACATGGCGTATAAAGTGAGGTTTTGATACATACAATATATAGTGAATGGTTCAGGACAATTACCATATCCATAATCTGAAACATTTTTCATTTCTTTGTGTTAGGAACATTCAGTATTCTCCTAGCTATTTAAAACTATATTATATGTTATTGTTAACTATTCATCCTTCAGTGGCATAGAATACTAGATGGGCATTAAATTTGTAAAAGTTGAGTTCAACTTTATTTCACTTGTACCAGTCAGCTTAAATAAAATGTGTATTCTGTACTGGATTGATAATTATGTACCATGATTGTCTTCCACTTATGACTTACATCTAAAATAGATTTTGCTTTTCTTTTTCTAGGAACGTTTGGAAATTGCTAGTTTGTCAAACCAAGATCATACCACTAAGAAAGACCCAGCAGGACACAGAGCAACTACGATGCTACATGACTTTGTGGGAAATGGTAAACATCGAGTAATCTCCTCAGGAAGGTCTCGGTAAGTCCCTGAGATTTCTCATCTTGCAGTGAAATTTGATGAAATTTGCAGGTAATAGTCTTTTTCTTTATTTTTTATTTTAACGATGTGGTGTACAATCCATGGTTAGGTATACAAATGTTCATTATGCAGGTACCTTGTTGATGAGGTGTGCCACCCCAGCAGATTCCCACTGCTGCCAATCATGCCTCCCCGCACCCCCACACACCCTGCAGTTTCCCGCTACTACCAATCCTTTTCTCATAGTATTATGATAAATGTTCAAGGTCCCCTTATGAGTGAGAACATGTGACACTCAGTTCTTTGTTTCTGTGATAAATAACTCAGTATTATAGACTCTAAATCTATCCAGGTTGCTGTGAAGTTTATAATTTTGTCCTTTGTGGCTGTGTAATATTCCATTGTGTATATGTACCACATTTTTTTTATCCAGTCCTCTTTCGTTGAGCAGCATGGTTGGTTCTATGTTTTTGCTATTGTGAACAATGCTGCAATAAACATATGTGTGAGGACATCTTTTTCCTTTTTTTTTTTTGAGTTGAAGTCTCACTCCGTCGCCCAGACTGGAGTGCAGTGGCCACTCCCGGCCACCGCAGCCTGGACCTGCTGGGCTCCAGCAATCCTTCCGCCTCAGCTTTCCAAGTAGCTGGAACTACAGACATGCACTACCACGTCTGGCTAATTTTTTTGATTTATTGTAGAGACGAGGTCTCGCCAAGTTGCCCAGGTGGGTCTCGAACCTGCCGGCAATCCACTCGCCTCGGCCTCTCAAAGCACGGAATTACAGGCTGAGCCACCGAGCCCAGCCAAGGGCATCTTTTTCATAGAGTGATTTGAATTCCTCTGGGCAGTATCCCCAGTAGGGGAATTGCAGGGTTGTATGGAAGGTCAATTTTTATATCTTTGGAATTGCCAAACTGTTTTCCACAGAGGTTGTATTAGTGTATATTCCCACCAACAGTGTAGAAGTGTTCCTTTTTCCCTGCATCCTCTCCAGCAGCTGTTGTTTTTTGAGTTATTGATGATGGCCATCCTGACTGGAGTTAGGTGGTATCTCTGTGTAATTTTAATTTGCATTTCTTTGATGACTAGTGAGGCTGAGCATTTTTTCATGTGTCTGTTGGCTGCTCATATGTCTTCTTTTGAAAAGTGTCTATTCATATCTTTTGCCCACTTTGTAATGGGGCTGTTTATTTTTTTCTTTTCAGCACATGTGAGTTGATCTTGTAGATCCCAGATGTTAGGCCTTTGTCAGACATACAGTTGTCAAACATCTATCTTTTCCCAGTCTGTGGACTGTTTCTCTGCTCTCTTGATGGTTTCTTTGGCTTTGCAGAAGCTTGTCAGTTTAATAAGGTCCCACTTGTCTATCTTATCTCTTATGGCATGGGCACTTGGGGCTTTGATCAGGAATTGGTTGCCAGTTCCAATTTCCATAAAGGTGTCTCCTGCATTTTCTAAAGTTCTTAGCGTTTGAGGTTTTACATTTAGGTCTTTGATCCATTTAGAGTTGATTTTTATGTATGGTGATAGGTAGGGGTCTTGTTTTAATCTTCTGCATGTGGTCAGCCAGTTTTCCCAGCATCATTGACTGAATAGGTTCTTTTCTCCCCAGTGGTTGTTGGGGGAGACTTTGTCAAAGATGAGTTGGTTAAGAAATTGAGGTTTTGCTTCTGGAATCTCTATCCTGTTCCATTGGTCTATATGCCTGTTCTTGTACCAATACCAGGCTGTTTTGATTATTGTAGTGTTATAGTAAAGTTTGAAGTCTGGTAGTGTGATACCTCTCACTTTGTTTTTTTAACTGAGGATTGTTTTGCCTATTTGAGATCATTTATGTTTCCATATAAATTCCTGTATTGTCGTTTCCAGGTCTCAGAAGAATGCTGCTGTTAATTTAATGGGTATTACACTAAATCTGTAGATTGCCTTGGGTGTGATGGACATCTTAACAATGTTGATTCGTCCAATCCATGACCATGGAATATTCTTCCATTTGTTTGTCATCTTTGATTTCTTTGAGCAGTGTTTTGTAGTTTTCATTGTAAAGGTCTTTGACTTCTCTGGTTAGGAAGATGCCAAGGCACTTCATTTTTTTTGTGACTTTTGTGAATGAGATTGTACTTTTTATTTGGGTTTCTGTTTGTTTAAGGTTGGTGTATAGAAATGTGACTGTCTTTTGCACATTGATTTTATACCCTGACACTTTGTCAAAGTCCTTCATCAGTGCAAGGAGGTTTTTGACAGATTCCCTTGGGTTTTCAAGGTATAGAATCATGTTGTCTGCAAAGAAGGACAACCTGATTTGTTTGTTTCCTATTTGGATACCCCTGATCTCCTTTTCTTGACTGATTGCTCAAGCTAAGACTTCTAAAACTATGTTGAAAAGGAGGGGTGAGTGTGGGCATCCTTGTCTTGTTCCAGTTTTTAGGGGAAATGGTTTCAATTTCTGTCTGTTTAGCAGTATGCTGGCTGTGCATTTCTCATAGATGACTTTTACTATTTTGAGGTATGTTCCATTCATGCCCAGATGTTTGAAGGTTTTTATCAAGAAGGGGTGCTGGATTTTATCAAAAACTTTTTCCACATCTAATGATATAATCAAGTGGTTTTTGTTTTTACATCTGTCGATGTATTTAATTGCATTTATGGTCTTGCAAATGTTGAACCTGCAGTACACTTACTTGGTCATGGTGGATGATTTTTGAGATGTGTTGTTTGATCTGGTTTGCTAGGATCTTGTTGAGAATTTTAGCATCTGTGTTCATCAAGGATATTGGCCTGTAGTTCTCTTTCTTTGTTGGATTGTTACCTGGTTTGGGTATCAATGTGATGTTAACTTCATAAAATGATTTGTGGAGAGTTCCATCTTTCTCAATTGCTTGGAATACTTTCAATAGGATTGGTATCAGCTCCTCCTTGTACGTTTTGTAGAATTCTGCTAGAAAACCATCTGGTCCAGGGCTTTTTTTTTTTTTTGTAGGTAGTTTTCTTATGACATAGTCAATTTCCTGGATTGTTATTGGTCTATTTAGGGTCCCGATTTCTTCTTGTTTCAACCTGGGGAGGTTGTGTGATGTCAGAAAGTCCTCTATTTCCTTTAGGTTTTCAGGTTTGTTTCCATACAAGTGAACATAGTTGTCTCTGATAATCTTTTGTATTTCTTTGGGGTCAGTTGTGAATTTATTTTTTTGCATTTCTAATTGTGTTTATTTGGGCTTTTTCTCTCTTTTTCTTGGTCAGTCTAGCTTGGGGTCCATCAATCTTGTTTATCCTGGCAAAGAACCGGTTTTTTGTTTCATTGATTTTTTTTTTTTTTTTTTTTTGTATTATCTTTTTGTCTTTTATGTCCTGAATTTGGGTTTTTATTTTGGTGATCTGGATTCTTCTGCTGAAGTTAGGGTTTTGGTAGTCTTGCTCTTCCAGCTTCCTTTGGTGATTTGTTAGGCTATTAACTTATGATCTTTCCATTTTCTTCATGTGGGTTCATAGAGATATGAATTCCCCTGTTAGTACTGTTTTCATGGCATGCCAGGGGTTTTGGTAAGATGTTTTTTTGTTTTCATTTGTTTCCAGGTATCTTTTAATCTCTGTTTTGATTTCCATGTTGACCCAGGAGTTGTTTAGCATCATGCTGTTAGAATCCATGTCTTTGTGGGTTTTGGAGGAATTTTGTTGGTATTGATATTTATTTTTATTCCACTCTGGTCTGAGAAGGTGCATGGGAGTATTTCAATCTTATGGAATTTGTTTATCCTTGATTTATGGCCAAGGATGTGGTCTATCTTAGAGAACACTGTTGTCAAATCTCCCACTCAGATCTGATGTGTCTGTGCCTGGGGGAAGGGTATCTGTCTCTCCAAGTTTGATGAGGTAACCTCTAGGTCCCAGGTTGAAGGCTGGGTGGAGCTGGGTGGGGCAATGCAGGTCTCTGACTGGTCCCAGGGCAGAGAAAATGGTTCCATCCAGCATTTCCTCACCAGTGGTGGGACTCCTCTCCAGCTCTCCTTGGCCTACTCTCTCCACAGATTGGGGCTCCAGCTGCTCAACTGTCATAGGTGATGGTGTGGGCTGGGTGCCAGGTGATAGGGATCAGCAATATTCAGCAGACGTTTCTCAGTAGAGCCCTGAGAACAGCAGACAATCCTGTGTGCTGGCAGCTCCAATCTCAGGGTGGTGGGGGGTTGCAGTCACCTCTGGAGGAGAACGCCGGGTGCATGAACCCGAGTCTCCCCTCAGACAGACTTTCACTCACCCATCAGCACACACCCACTCATGAAGAGAGTCTTTATGGACATTCACTTTTGCGGAGACTCTCACAGTCCAACTTGTCCCATCGCCATCTTGCCGGAAGTCCCTGGTAATAGTCTTAATAACTTTTTTCAAAGCTTATATATCTTATATCTTAGCAGTATAAAAATTTAATTTAACACTTTCCAAGTATCTTTTTTTTTTTTTTTTGAGTTGAGCCTCACGCTGTTGCCCAGACTGGAGTGCAGTAGCCGCTCCCAGCTACCGCAGCCTCAACCTGCTGGGCTCCAGCGATCCTTCCACCTCAGCCTTCCGAGTAGCCAGAATTACAGGCATGTGCTACCACGCCCGGCTGATTTTTTGATTTATTGTAGAGATGAGGTCTCGGCAAGTTGCCCAGGCAGGTCTCGAACCCGCGGGCTCAGGCGATCCACTCACTTCAGCCTCCCAAAGGCGCGGGATTACAGGATGAGCCACCAAGCTCAGCTCTTTTTTTTAAATTTGTTAATTTTTTTAAATTTTAGATTCCGGGGAACATTTTCATGTTCGCTTCATGGACATATTGTATAGTGGTTGGAATTGGGTCTCAGGGGTTCATTCCCCAGACAGTGAACGTTGTGTACCTTCTTGGTGTCCCCAGTGTCTATTACTTCCATTTTTGTGACCGATTAGCTCCCACAAATCAGTGAGAACATACAGTGTTTGGTTTTCTGTTTCTGAGTCAGTTTACTTAGGATGATGATCTCTGACTCCTACCAAGTTACTACAAATGAATTTATTTCATTCTTTGTTGTGACCACATAGCATTCCATGGTATATATACCACATTTTCATTATCTACTGATTGGTTGATGGACATTCAGGTTGATTTCACATCTTTGCAATTGTAAATTGTGCTGCGATATACATGTGGGCACAAGTGTCTTTTTATATAATAACCTCTCTTCCTTAGGGTAGATACCTGGTAGTGGGATTACTAGATCAAATGGAGAGCCTACTTTTAGTTCTTGAGTAATTGTCCTACTGCTTTCCATAGATGTTGTAGTAATTACACTCCCACCAACAATGTATAAGTGTTCTCTTTTCTCCACATCTGCACCAGCATCTTTTTTTTTTAATTTTTAATAATGACAATCCTGACTGTGTAAAGTAGTATTTCAGTGTGATTTTAATTTGCATTTTCCTGACAGTGAGTGATGTTGAGAATTTTTTCATATGTTTGTTGACCATTTGTATATCTTCTTTTGAGAGATGTCTGTTCATGTCATTTGCCCACTTTTTAATGGGGTTATTTGCTTTTTTCTTGCTAATTTGTTTGAATTCTTTGTAGATTCTGGATATTAGTCCTTTGTCAGATGGGTACTTTGCAAATATCTTCTCCCACTCTTTAGACTGCCTTTTTGCTCTGTTGAATATTTTTTGCTCTGCAGAAACTTTTTAGTTTAGTTGATTCCCACTTAATTATATTTATTTTAGCTGCATTTGCTTTTGGGGGTTTTATCCATAAATTCTTTGCCTAGGCCAATGTCCATAAGAGTTTTTCCTAAGTTTTCTTCTAGGATTTGTATGGTTTCAGGTCTGACATTTAAGTCTGTAATCCATCTTTAGTTAATTTTTGTATATGGGGAAAGACAGGGATCAAGCTTCATTTTTCTACATGTAGCTATCCATTTTTGTCAGCACCATTTGTTGAATAGAGCATCCTTTCCCCAGTATATGTTTTTGTCTGCTTTGTCAAAGATTAGTTGATTGTAGGTATTTGGATTTACTTCTGGATTCTCTATTCTGTTCCATTAGTCCATTTGTCTGCTCTTATACCAGTACCATGCTATTTTTGTTACTGTAGCCTTGTAATGTAATTTGAAGTCGGGAAATGTGATGCCTCTAGCCTTGTTCTTTTTGCTTAGGATTGTTTTAGTTATTCTGGCTCTTTTTTGGTTTTATATGAATTTTAGGATTGTTTTTTCTAATATGTGAAAAATGATATTCAGTAGTTTAATAAGGATTATTTGGCTTATAATGGAATTTTGGACATTGAAGAACAAAAAATCAAAATTGTATATCTTATATTTTTCTAATATGTGAAACAATCACCAACATGCATTGCAGGGTCACTGATACATGTTGTGCAGTAATAATTTGTTTGACATCTTCCACCTGGAGTTTTTCTATTTGAGCAGACAATTCAGTCTCATGTTCTTCCTCCCACATTAATAATATTTAATTTATTATCCAGTCTGTTCGAAGAAGATGTGGAAGAACACACTCATGATTCCTGAAAACCACTTCTCAACTGATCAGTCATATCTCAGTAGTGTATTCCATCTCGTTATTTGCTTTTTCATGCAATTGAATGGAAAACTTCAATGAGACATACAGTATTGAAAGAGTTGCACTGACATAAGTTTGTCTTAATATAATCACCAGCAATCTTTTTATGCCTCCTGAGAGAAGACATCTAAGTGGTTTGCTATATCTACAATGACCCCTCAGAGGGGTCATCCAAGTACAAAGGTTCGTTTTTCAGGATACAGAATCCTTGGCTGATAGTTATTCTATTTGAGGAGACTGAAGATGGGCTCCAATCCCTAGTGGCTTTTAGAGTTTCTTCTGAGAAGTCTGCTATTAGTCTGATAGATTTACCTTTGTATGTTATTTAATACTTTTGTCTTACTTCTCTAAAAATTCTTTCCTTCACATTAACTTTGCATAGCTGGATGATTATATGTCTTGGGGGTGACCTTTTTTTCAATGAATCTTCTGAGGATTCTTTGGGCGTCTTATATCTGGATGTTTAGATCTCTGACCCAGGGAAGTTTTTTCCTCCATTATTGCTTCAATTAGGTTTTCCAAACCTGTTGCTTTCTCTTCTTCCTCAGGAACACCTATGATTCTTAGGTTTGGACATTTTACATTCCACATTTCTTGGAGACCTTGTTTCAGTCTCTTATTTATTTATTTATTTTTCTTTATTGTTGTGTGATTTGGTTAATTCTAAAGCTTTGTCTTCAGTTTCTGAGATCCTTTTTTCTGCTTGTTTTAGTCTACTGTTAAAATGTCCCACTGCATTTTGTACTTCCCTAGATGCTTCTTTCATTTCCATAATTTGAGCTTGGTGTTTTTGTTTGTTTGTTTTGTTTTTTGTTTTGGTAAGTTTTCTATCTCTTAGAAGAAGTTTTCATTCATGTCCTGTTAGTTTTTTAAATTTCTTTATGTTGGTTTTCAATTTTATCCTGAAGTTCACTAATCAATTTTATAATCAACCTTTTGAATTTCATGTCTGGAATTTCAATAATTACATTTTGGTTAGGGTTTATTGCTGAAGAGTTGGTGTGGTCTTTTGGGGGTGCTGGAGAACTCTTTTTTTCATATTGTCACAATTATTTTTCTGGTTTCGTCTCATTTGGGCAGATGATTTCTTCTTATCTGAGGTTGGCAGGGGCTGATGTAGGCACTGCAGGGTCCCCTTGGTTATATATAGCCTTGGTGTGGTAAGTTTCTCGATTACTAGCTGTGCTGTATACCTACACTGGCTCACAGCATCCTGAGTGGCCGAAGTGGCTTGGAAAGTGTTGTTAGCTGACGTTTGGGATCAGGCCTTCCCCGGAGCTGAGGTATTATACCTGATTTGGTGGACTGTACTGTTGGCCTCTGGCCAGGAAGAGATGCTAGTGTAAGAAAGCCAGCTGCAATGGAGGCTATAGGGTTTCTTCTTGGTGAGTGTTGCTTCAAGGATGTGCTGAGCCAGCCTAGCACCAAGAGTAGGGCTCAGGGCATTTTCCAAGTTCTCTGTCTGTTTTGAGCCTTCAGGGAGAACGCAGGAAAAGTGTATACTCTTAGATAACCCAGTGGGGGTTAGGAGGAATTCCCAGGCCACTGGGATAACACTGTTGTACAGTATTGTCCCAGCACACTGGGATAAAACTGTCGTACAGTGCAGGCACAGAAGAGTTCACAAGGGGAGTAAGAGGTTTCTGTGGCAACACATCCCACCCAGCTCCTGCCTTGGCCTTAGGCAATCTGCTATCTGAATGTCAAGGTGCAACCGGCCTCAGGGCCTCAGGTGTTCCCAGTCAGGAACTGTGTGCAGCTGTAGAGTTTGCCCTTGGGGCCCATTCTCTCCCATGCTGGCTAGAAAGCAGTCGTCCACCCTGCAAGAGTTAAATTCCTGGGAAATGGCAGCTGGTGCTGCTCAAGGCTTTTTTTTCTGCAGCACCCCATGGCAGAGCTTGGCTGTGGGTCAGAGCAGAACTCCTAAATTCCCTTTATTCACTTTCCCCACTATGTCTGGCCAGAGACTGTGATGGACTGTGGTGTTGCAGGCAAGAGTTCGGCCAGTTCCAGCCGAGGTTGGTGGATATTTTTCTTCTTCTTTGCTCTAAGTGGCTATTATCATGCCTTTGGAGATTCATAGGAGCATGGTGCTGGATCTGTTCCTCTCTGGATGCTAGGGAAACATTCTCTGTCTTGGTTTACTATGTAGGAGAAACACTCTAACTGCCTTGTGTCAGAAGAGATCATGACCCTTCTCTACCAAGTATCTTTAATGAAACCAGCTTTATAGTTCATTCTCCTTTATAACAGCTTATGTCACAACACAACCTGATTTTTTTTTTTTTTTGAGTTGGGGTCTCACGATGTTGCCCAGGCTGGAATGAAGTGGCATGATCCTGGCTCACTGCAGCCTTGACCTCTTAGGCTCAGCTGATCCCTCCGCCTCAGCCTCCCGGGTAGCTGGGACTACAGGCATGCACCACCATGCCAGATTATTTATTTATTTATTTATTTATTTTAGAGATGAGGTCTGGTTATGTTGCCTAGACCGGTCTTGAACTCCTGGGCTCAAGTAGTCCTCTTGCCTTGGCCTCCCAAAGTGCTATTGCATGAGCCACTGCTCCCAACCCGATTTGATTTTTAATGACCTAACTATACAGTAGGGGATTTTAAAAATTGTCTTCCATCTGAATTAACATCCTCTAGTATTTTGGTCTCTATCTTAGATTCCACCACAGAAGTGGGAACACTCCAAAATGAGCACAGATAGGGACATCTGTTACCTAAGAATGGGTGCCCCTGTTGGCTGCCAGGGTTTCTCTCCCTACTGCTGCTGAGGTGGACTCCTGGGTTGCTCCTGTCACCGGAGGTCACTTGAAAGATACTACTTCTTTCTCCACATCCTTTTTCTCTAAATAATTGTGACTTCCATATCTATTTATTGCAGCTGCTATAGGCTAGAAAGGAATTTTAGTCCAAAAACTATTTATGAGTGGGTGGGTTATTAAATAGTATAAATACTTCAGCTTCCTCATATGTTTAAACTGTCTCTTATGACACTCTAACTAGCACTTAAAACCAACGCTCTGCTTCTATGAGAAGAAACACTTTAGGTACCAAACTAAAGATATATATATAAACTTTTGAGTTATAGTTTGTTTATTAGGAGGAATCGGCTCCCTAATTATCTACTTAAAAAAAAAAACAACTCAGAAACCATTTTTATATTTATGTTTATTGTCTATTAGGGTGAACTGAATTTTTTTTTTTTTTTTGAGTTGGAGTCTCACTCTGTCGCCCAGGCTGGAGGGCGGTGGCACGCTACCCAGCCACCATAGCCTCGACTTGCTGGGCTCCGGCGATCCTTTCACCTCAGTCTTCAAAGTAGCTGGAACTACAGGCTCATGCTACCACGCCTGGCTAATTTTTTATTTATTGTAGAGATGAGGTCTCGCCAAGTTGCCCAGGCGGGTCTTGAACCCACAGGCTCAGGCAATCCACTCACCTCGGCCTCCCAAAGCGCGGGATTACAGGCTGAGCCACCGAGCCCGGCCAAACTGAATTTTTTTAAACATTGTTTCTCGTAACAGTTCCTTTTTTAAGATTTAGATGATAACTTCCTACCTTAAATTATGTTTTCATCTGAACTTTCAACAGTTAGTAGAGTTTGAAGTTGTCAGAGAATTTCACTTGGAAATATCTGATAAGTTTTTATTGTAGTACAAACAGCTGAATTAAATCAATGGTATATGAATACATCTTTTGAGATGTATGGAAAACGTTTTTTTAAGTTTAAACATTCCCTTTTTATGGCTAACTATAAACAATGGGTCCAAAATTAGACTTGTTTTTGAGATAAAGATAGCAAGTTTATTCAAGCATGGACAGGAAGTTCTCTCTCCCTTTGTCATGGGTAAAAACAGCTCTTTATGGAATGCCTGTAGAATGGCATTTGTATATCTTGATTAGAACAACATTCTTCCAGGAGCATCCAAGAAGGAAGATGAAAATAAATAGTTGTCATCTATTTCATCTATTGTTTGCCAAGTTTCTTGCGCATCCAGGTTGAATATTCCTTAACCAAAATGCTTGGGACTAGTGTTTCAGATTTTGAATTCTTTAATTTTGTAATATTTTCATTATACTTACCAGTTGAACCTACCAAATTTGAAAGTTCAAAATCCAAAAACCTCTAATGAGCATTTCCTTTGAGCTTCATGTTAGCACTCAAAAAGTTTTGAATTTTGAAGCATTTCACATTTCAGATTTTCAGATTTGGGATGCTCAATCTATGCCTGCATGGAACTCTGCACTGGCACAAACTGTGTTGGCTACTCACTGGGAAAGAATGACTCTTTTTTGAAATTTATTTACATTCCTCTTTGAATAAGAAATAAAAAGTCCTTGACCCACCAATTACCTATGGTATACTCTTGATTCTTGTTCTTTCTTTGCTGTTCATTGGTTTTTATGGGTTAAGAGGTCAAAGGAAATAAGCAAAATTCTCCATTTTATTCTGTCTGTTAGTAAATACAGGCAGTAGAGATGACCTTGCCATCAGTATTGTTAGGAGGCAGAATTTGATAGAATTGATTGTGACTAAAAGCAATACAATCTAGAATCATGATTCACTCATCCATTTAACAGATACTTACTAAGCACTTATTATGTGCCAAGGACTGTTCTGAGTCCTGGGGTTTCAATGGACAAGATGAAGAAGGCCTTTGCTTTCATAGAGCTAGTATTCCACTTGGAGGTGACCACCCACAAATAATCAAGGCAATGTCAGGCAGAGGTTAGTGCTGTACAAGGGTTTAAACAGGCTCTATTGAAGAGAGACTGGGTAGCTACTTTAAATTGGGTGTTTGGAGGGAAAAAAAATAAAAGGGTTGTAGCTGGAATGACTTTAGGTTGGGGAATACTGTATCTGGGTGACAAGAAGGAACCAGCTATGCAAAGATCGTACAGAGAGCATCTCAACACAGAGAAAAGCTGATGTGAGTGATCCAAGGCCGGCCTGGGCTTGTTGTGCGCCAAACTTGTCAAATGGGATGGTGCTACTAGAGTTAGTGGGCATGGGAGAGGAGTTCAGGAAGGCAGGGGTGCGAGGGGAAGTTGGAAAGGACTTTATTGGCTGGGTCAGGGGATCAGAGGCAATGAGAAGCTTTGAAGGTTTTAAATAGCAATGTGATACTATTGCTTCTCAGCCTTTTGGCTAAGATCAAGTGTAGTATCTGTTCTTATCAGTTTAATATCTGATACATCCTCTATCCGAGGTCAATATGTTAAATGGATTTTTGGAGCAGGAAGTTGGAATAGGAGCTTACTCCAACCACCCCACTCATTGACCTGGCATTGCAGTACCTCCAGTAACGGTGCACCAAAAACAAAACAGACAAAAAAAGAAATGTGATACTATCCGCTTCACATTGAATAAAGTTCTTCCTGGCTACAAGTGGAGAAGGGATGGCTGGAAATGACAGTGGAGGTGTGGCTTTCACATCTCTTCTCTCACCACTCTTCCCGTCTCCTTCACCGCACCGATCCTTCATGCACACCAAGCTCCTTCCCATCTTGGGGCTCTGCTGATCACTGCCTGGACTGCACTGGCTGCTCCTTATTCTCTCTGTTTTCCCCTCAAAAGCAACCTCCTCAGAGACGCCTTAGAGCCTCTTGCTACCCCACTCCCTCCTGTTTTGTCACTTGTTATCCAAGTCCCTGTTTTATTGTTTGACATAGCACTACCCCAGCAGAAACAAGTTATTCATTTGTTTGCTTTTGAATGTAAAGTCTGAGAGAGCAAAGACCTAATCTGTTTTCCTCACTGCCTGGAACAGTACCCAGTGGACACAGAGTATAGGTGTTCAGTAAACATCTGATGGAGGAAGGGAGGAAAGATGACAACAGGAAAGGGAAACACTGCGTTTCTGGCGTTTGTAGGGTCTGCTGCTTCTTTAACCAGAGCAACTCTGCTTTTCTTGATCTGTGGGGTATTAAAAAAAAAACAAAACACTACTGAGGTTGTGTTTAACAAAAGGTTCCACTGCTTAAAACCAGAGAGAGAGAAAAGAAAAAACACTGAAAAGAGCTTAGAGGCTTTATAGTCAAGGGACTGGCCTACTAGCCCAGCTTTTCACTGATGAGACTTTGCCTTTGTGGAAGAACATTATTTTTTGTGTCCCTCAAGTCCCACTCCCCTGAAGGATTTTTTTTTTAAATCAAGTAATATAAAAGAAACCATTTTGGCGTATACAATTCATTATCAAGTTGCTTTTTGTGAAGTATACACACAATCTTAGGCTGGGCTGGTGTCTCATGCCTTTAATTCCAGCACTTTGGGAGGCCGAGATGAGAGGATTGCCTGAGCCCACGAGTTCGAGACCAGCCTGGGCAACTTGGCGAGACCTCATCTCTACAATAATTCAAAAACTTAGCTGGGCATGGTGGTGCATACCTGTAGTTTCGGCTTCTTGGAAGGCTGAGGTAGAAGGATTGCCTGAACCCAGCAGGTCGGCGCTGGGGTGTTCATGAGTGTACCACTGCACTCTAGGCTCTAGGCTGGGTGACAGAGTAAGACTCCTACTCAAAAAAAAAAAGAGTATTAGACTTGGGATTCCCTTAACTCCCCACAGAGCTGGGGAACCACTGAAGTATAAGGGATGTGTGTAGAGGGGAGGGGATCCTTGATACACCAAATGTGTTCCTCTGTTGTTCATTGTTTCTCTAGATGATTCCACAGAAGCATAGACTAGTTTATCTCAAATTAAACAATGTCAGGAATTCTTACTGACTTTGTTTCCACAAAGCTTCCCCAAGTTTCAAATTGAAGTATCAAGAGATAGTCTTCTGTGATATCTTGGTGAATTAGGCAGGAGGGTAAGACTATCCTAGCCCCCATATGTCTCATGTGAGATCCTCTTTCTCCAACCCATCCCATTCACTGTTGATCACGATGGAGGAACAGTTTTTTGGATGGTAGCCCAATTCTTAAGTCCCCACTTGACAAATTGCCACCTCTCTTCTTACCATTGGGCTTTTTTTAAAAAAAATCATCTTTTTTTCAGTTATCAAAATTCTAGTACCTAACATAATCTTTTAAAATTAAATGATGTTTAAGTCTCTGTCCTTTACAAGACTTAGTTGGTATTATTTGGCAATATCATCTGAAGTACCCTTTGTCCTTAGAAGGTTGGGTACTGCCACACCTACTTGGCAAAACTGAGTGATTTTTCTAATAATATCACAGCCCCCCAAACATTCCATAATCTAAGATAGACCATTGGCAATGAGGCCAGTCATTGCTTCTAAACACTGTTTGTTTGCATAGGGATGGCTATTTCTGCTGGAGTTTAGAAGCTGTTTTACTTTTGAATAGATTAGGTTCCAAAAGGTGGTTCAAGACCTAGTTCTTGATAAGTCCCAAGTAGATAGTATGAGCACCCAATACATGCACGCATATCTTTTCAATGAAAACAATAGACACTGATGACATTGGGTTTGTCTGTGTATTCCTTTTCTTTAAACTCTGTGTGATTTACTTTCTATCCTTCAGAATTGTTCCTGCTATCATTCTGTCTCATGTGGCATGTACCACATTTGTCATTTTCTTGACACTTTCACTTTTAAAATTATCTCTACTTTTCCTTCAATCCTAGTTATACCTTGTCTTATAGCACTCGTAACACTCTCACTGTGTTTGTACTTATGAGTCATAATGGGGTGGTTCACACTCTAAAAACCTTAAAACCAAGCATTTATACTCTGTCAACTAAAGAAACATTAAGGTGGCCCAGACTAAAATGACTGTTACACCATCTCTTGAAGGGCCAGAGCTGATGGAGAGGTGCTTCTGCATAATTTATGTTAGTATGTCTAGCATATCATTTTGTACCTTTGTTTTTATCCTATTCTCCATAAATCTCGTGTGCCCCTGGTTGCACATATAACTTTAGAAGTAGAAATTCAAACAGAACTACAATGTATTTATTCCCTAGTGTTTAGAATATGTAGGCATGTGTGGTATAAGAGACCCATATTATAGTAGATAATCTTGTCACCAATGTCAGGTGGATTTGGCAAAGGGGAAGATGTATAGGATTAGAAGCAGAGACTGGGTAATGAAGGTAGTATGGAATGTGTCCAGGAAAAAGTTGGAGATGACCTGAACAGGGCAGGAAAAATAGAAAGCAGAAGATAGTACTTGGGGCTCAATTAGACGCAGGAGATCTAGGAGCCTGAGGAGATTCACAAGTTTCTGAGGAGCGAAACAGAATGGATGATTGTGCCACTAACCAAAATCAAAGAACCAAGAGGAAAAAATCAGGTTGAGAGTGGGTGGAAGGGAAGTGGTGGTTTTATTGACAGTGATATGGAATGAGGAGTAGGTAGAAGGTGCAGAAGTGAAGCCAGCAAGTGTAGAAGTGTGAATGTGAGGAACAAGAGAGAATTGAGGGAGGGAGTTGAGGGGCTGGGGAGAGATTTATAGGCTGAGGAGAAGGAGCCAATAGAGAGAAGCTGATTAAACATACAGGAGAGAGGGACTGACTTATGGACCAAGAACCCAGGGACCTCTCTAGGGAATGGGACTGAGGATAGGGTAGCTGTCCTTCCTCAGAGTCACCCCAAAAGAAAGAATGGTACCAATGTCAAGTAACTTTACAAGTGGAACAATAGAAATTGTGAACCTCACTCTTCATTGCCTCATGTTCTCAGTGAAAGTCAAAGTCAAAATCATGGTGTGAGTGAGAGGGTGATTTCTTTAGAGATCTGTTCATGTACGCCATCAGAGTGTTTCTTTGTTCAATCCTTTGTTTGAATTGAAGTGTTCAATCCTGGCTCTCTCTCTCCCTTGCTTCTTCCCTGTAGCCCTCTTCCCCAGTCTATTATTGTTACATTATAAACTAGCTTCCCAACTATTGTGCCCCACTCAGAAAAAAAAAGTAGAAAAAAAACAAGAGAGGAGAGATTGAGTTTTGAGTATTTTGGAGAAGTCATCATGGGAGTATATATCAAAAACAAGTGAGAGAAAATGAGCACTCAGTGGTTACGGGCCAAACTGGAAACCAACAATTTGTGGTGGCTCCACACCTTCATGTTTTCCACTTTTTCCGGATGTGCACGTGCATGGGAATGAAGAGATATGGGATAAATGTGGGATTGATCTAAATCACTGCTGAGCAGTAGAACGTAATTTAATTGTAATAGCCACAGGTGGCTCATAGCTACCATATTGGGCAGCATAGACCTAGAGTTAGGGGTTTGTGGAGAAGGTGACAGTTGGAAGTGGGGAATTGACTCGCTTTCCCATGAGCACCTTCAATTTGATTCCAAATAGAGAGAGGTTCAACTGTGAATAGACTATATAAACAGGAGAAAATGGAGGAGCAAGGCAAAAATTTCCTATGATAATCTTGAATTAAAGAAAAAAAATCATTGTTCTAATTTATTTTTAAGGCGAGAACGTCAGTATTCTACATGTAATAGTGAAGATTCTCCTGGCTCTTGTGAAATGCTGTTCTTCTATAGGGGAAGTCCTGATCAGCTCACGGTGCACAAAGGGAAACTTATTGGTGAGTAAACTAGAAAAATTCATTTAAATTATGGTAATAACAAAAGTTAATCACAAAGGAATGAGACAGAAATGATACTGTGTCATTTAGACTATCATAGTCCAAGGAAAACTATCAAGCAGTAATCAGTCATTCTGGCTCACTTTCCTAATGACTGGAATGAGAAGTCATTCAGGCTTCCTCTAATGTAGGATGAAAATAAAAACCTTTGCTCTTGGAAATATTATTAGCATAAAGATCATTTTAAGCAGGGCTCGGTGGCTCAGCCTCATCCCGTGCTTTGGGAGGCTGAAGTGAGTGGATTGCCTGAACCCACGGGTTTGAGACCCTCCTGGGCAACTTGGTGAGACCTCATCTCTACAATAAATCAAAAAAATTAGCCGAATGTGGTAGCGTGCACCTGTAGTTCCAGTTACTTGGAAGGCTGAGGCAGAAGGATCGTCGGAGACCAGCAGGTCGAGGCTGCAGTGGCCGGGAGCGACCACTGCACTCCAGTCTGGGTGACAAAGTGAGACTCCATCTCAAAAAAAAAAAAAAGATCATTTTAAATTTGTCATCATTATAATTATTCAGACTTTTTAAAACAAAAAATAGTTAAATATTATCAGAGAGTGGAATTTTGCATCATGTTCATCTAATGCTGCTAAAATATGTGTAACAAAGTAAATTCTAGTGCGTGTGATTTTTTTTTTTTGAGTTGGAGTCTCACTCTGTCGCCCAGACTGGAGTGCAGTGGCCGCTCCCGGCCACCGCAGCCTCGACCCTCTGGGCTCCGGCGATCCTTCCGCCTCAGCCTTCTGAGTAGCCGGAATTACAGGCATGCGCTACCACGCCCAGCTGATTTTTTGATTTATTGTAGAGATGAGGTCTTGCTGCCCAGGTGGGTCTCGAACCCGCAGGCTCAGGCAATCCACTCACCTCAGCCTCCCAAAGGCGCGGGATTACAGGCTGAGCCACCGAGCCCGGCTGTGCGTGTGATCTTTATTGACCAGATTTCATTTTCTTAAGTTTATATCCATCTTCTTGACATTTTCCTGCTTGGCCTGCTACACCTGACCAGGAAAACCACCTTATTTTCTACATGTCTTTTTTTAGCAGTTTTGTCTAGTGATGGCTATTTGAAATGAAGCTGGTTCCACAATTCAGAACTTGAATTGCTCATATTCAAATTAGGTTTTTGGTGTCTACTTCTTCACTCTAAGCATACATCACTTTTTCTCAGCCATACAGATAAAATCACTAATTGATGTAGGGATCACACATACACACAGTGAATTTGACAATTAATTTTAAATCACATTAATATTTTTACCAACACTTAACAGGTAGCCAGAATATTTAAATTGAGTTTGCTTTCTTTAGCGTTTCCCCCCCTTCCTTTTTAAGGAGATACAGATAAGCAGGAGTGTCGCCATGGCGCAGGCAGCAGGTGGAGAGAGAAGAAACTAAACTTCTCAATAGTCTATGAAGTAAATTCTTAGCCTTGGAGGAATCTGGACAGTACAGTCCAGATTGGAAGCCTGGATAGTACAGGATCCTGCCCATGTGCAGTGCTGCCATATTGAGACAAAGCAGCCACTTGGCAGGTTCAAGTCCTTGATCAAGATGACTAGCTCTGGACCTGAGACTGTCCTTGACTCAGAGGCATTTCAGATTCATGAGCTTACAACACAAAACTCACTGCTTTTAATAACCTGGGGAAATCAGGAAGGCAAATTAATCTAACTGTTTATTACCTTAACTCTGTCTCTTATTCTCACTGGTACTAATTAGGCAGATTCACCTCAGTTAATACCCTTATTAGGAGGCATATTTGCAACTGGAGAATGGTTTATAAAACCACTAAGTAAATTATTTATTTTGTTTCCTCACAATGGGTCTGATTTTTTTTTTTTAATGCCCTAATTTTCTATGGAATTTTTTAAAATAAAAGATCAGCTATTACTTTACTTTCAATGAAGTCTTTTTATAAAAACCAGCTAATTAATTTTTTAGTTTAAAGTTGTTGGAACTAGAAAGAAGAGGAAACTTACTTATAGACCTGGATAAAGCACTATAGAGAATGTGTGTTTAAGTGATTATTATGTGTATTTAATTATTTCAGTCAGTCCTTTTGGTAAAATATTTTTCTTTAGCTTCATTGCAGTGTGATCTTTTGTCACCTTTATTATCCCCATCATGAAAAAGTGACAAGGAGAGATTGGCTATAATAAAATTACAATTAAAAGAAAACTCCAAACAATTATGAAATGCCTTCCTGGTCCCCATTAGGGAGATAAGTATTGCAAAACAGTACACTGTGTAACATACAAACTAAACTTAATTAGGGTTTATATAAATAACATTGCATCCCATAAACATTTACTGTCATGTGTCTCCAATGGACTGCTTAGATCTCTCTCTTTTTTTTTGTCAATATCTCCCTTTGTCACCCGTGCTGGAATGCAGTGACACAATCACAGCTTACCGCAGCCTTGACCTCCTAGGCTTAGGCAGTCCTTCTACCTCAGCCTTCTGAGTACCTGGGACCACAGGCACATGCTGCCATGCCTGGGTTTTTTTGTTTTGTTTTGTTTTGTTTTGTTTTGGTAGAGATGAGGTCTCACTTTGTTTTTCAGCTAGTCTCGAACTGGGCTCAAGCGATCTTCTTCCCACCTCACCCTCCCAAATTGCTGGGATTGCATGCATGAACCACCATGCCCAGCCAGATTCCACATTTCTTAGACTTCTTCCTTTGGTTGACAAATTTTCAAACATCAGGGTTTTTTTCCCCTTAGGCTGAGACTGTCAGGAGCTATTTATGACTAACGTAATAGATCATTTGAATTCAAATCTCTAAATTACCAGCCTTTCTATGAAGTAAAACTGCTTCTCAGCTAAAAAGTCTAGGTGAGCTAGTTCAGCCATATTTCTCCAAAGTATTTTTGTTGAGACCACTTTATCATATATAGACAGGTTACTTCACTTTTAATTTTTCACATGGAAAAAATAATTATCAATGTCTCTTAAAATTTTTTTTCATTATGAAGACAATGTACTAAGAGAAAAAAGGCAGAAGACTATATATCTGTGGTTCTCAACTGGGAGTAGTTTTGTAGTCTAGGGGACATTTGGTGATGCCTTCAGACATTTTTGATGGCTAAGACTGTGGTGGGGGTGCTACTGGCTTCTAGTGCATAGAGATCAGGGATCCTGCTAAACATCCTTCCCCAGACAGCCCCATACAACAAAAGATTATCTGGTCCAAAATCTCATAATGCCATGGGTGCTATATATGCTATGATTTGGTAAATTAGGAAAAAAACCAAAATGGTAGACAAAACTAAAAGAAAAAACAAAATAGTGATGTTTTCTCCTTTTCTAATACTTTGGTAATTTTCTATTAGAGTCTTTAAAGAAAATAGAGATTTTTATTAGAACATTTTTGTTGTTACAAAAATTTAGCTCCTCCAGGTACAAGTGGAAACCATATACCTATCACTAAATAAAATTTGTCTCTCCTTCTATTTAAACTCATTTCTGGTTTCTTCTCTCTAAAACTTCACCAGTTTGTGTATACTGAGCATATTCAAATTTTGTATTTAGAAAGTCACCTTTATATTCAGATTTCCAAATTACTGAAACATATTTTTACTGTGCATGCTAATCTACACTTACGGAATAATGTTGGTGGCATGTTCCCTATTTCCAAATTCTTTCTACCATTTTGGTTGATATTTGGCTGTGGGAATGTACACCAGTAGGCAGTCAGAAAAAATGAATTGGTTATGAAAGTCACGTTATGAATAATGGCTAGTAGAATCAAACATTGGTCTCTATTTGATTTGATACTAAGATCTCATTGTTGGTGCTTGTCCTTTATAAAAATTAGTATTTTAGGACTCAGGATATATGGTTAAATACTAAAAATTGCTTACAAAAAAAAAAGCATGTATTACATGGAATTATATTTTTCATAGTTAGCGCATGGTATCCATTGCTGAAAGAATGAATGTGTATTTTCCCCCACAGAAAATGTACTAGGTCCTTAGTTTCTGCCTTTAGCCTGAACCAGAGGGAAGTGAGACTCAAGGATCCTACCCCAGGCAGTGGCAGCCATCCCAGACAGCCCTCATGGAAGCAATAAAGCTCTTCCCTGGAAAAAAAAAAAAAATGTACTAGTGAGATTTAATTACACTTTCTGTTTAATGTGCAGGCAGTGATGAACACCTTGGAAAATTGGTTTACAATGCTTTGGAAACAGCCACTGGCAGCTTTGTCTTATTGTATGAGTGGGTCCTTCAATGGCAGAAAAAAATGGGTCCATTCCTTACCAGTCAAGAAAAAGAGAAGATTGATAAGTGCAAAAAGCAGGTAGGTGTCCAAGGTAGCCGACTGAAGAAGGCCTAATCTTGAGCTTTAGGAGATGGCAGAGCAAAATATCTCTGCATTTGATTGGCTTGCAAGGATGGTCTAGAGTGGTATGAGATCTGTTTGACCAGAGAGGACAGTGGGGGAACAGCACCTCTTCACCTGAATTTCCTCAACTCCTTGCTTCCTTTTCCAGAATTTCCACAACGTGGTGAGTACTCTTGCTGCCTTCCTACCCTCCTTTCTCAACCCTTAGTGGCATTAACAGCCATCTCTCCAACTGGGACCAAATATCATTTCATAATTGGGCTTTTTCAATTATGTATATTTTCCCTACTCTTTTGAAATATTCCTTCAAAACTGAATTTGGCCAGACTCAGTGGCTCAGCCTGTAATACTAGCACTTTGGGAGGCCAAGCCGAGTGGATTGCCTGAGCCCGCGGGTTCGAGACCTGCCCAGGCAACTTGACGAGACCTCATCTCTACAATAAATACATTTTTAAAAATTAGCCAGGCGCGGTAGCACGCACCTGTAGTTCTGGCCACTTGGAAGGCTGAGACAAGAGGATCGCCTGAGCCCAGCAGGTTGAGGCTGTGATGGCTGGGAGCGTCCTCTACACTCCAGTCTGGGCGACAGAATGAGACTCCAGCCCCCCCCCCCAAAAAAACTGAGTTTTGAGGAACTGGAAGATTTAAAGTTAATTTATTAACATTTAATATGCATATTACAGTGTTACATAATAGTGAGGTTTATAAAAACAGTAGATAAACCATCGTATTTAGAAATGTGTGTGTATTTATGAAGGAAAAACTGGAAGTAAATACACCAAAATCATGAGTTATCTTTAGATGGTGAACATATAGATAACTTGCAGGTTTTTTCCTTTGTAATAATTTTTAAAATTTTGACAGTGACCTTTATAATCAGACAAGGTCATCTTAAAATTAAGGTTTCTTTTTTCTGGTAGCCATATATCAAAATAAATTGATTTTAAAAGATGTTCACTAATTTTATAGTATTTGCACACTAAGTTTGGAGATTAAGGAAACTGAAAATTTACCAAATTTTTTTCTATATGAACTAAGTTGACCATATGGTTTAGGGCAGGATTCCACTCAGGGCATATTTGTTCTCTCACTTGAAAGTACGTTTTCTGGACCGGGCTCGGTGGCTCAGCCTGTAATCCCATGCCTTGGGAGGCTGAGGTGAGTGAATTGCCTGAGCCCACGGGTTCGAGACACGCCTGGGCAACTTGGCAAGACCTCATCTCTACAATAAATGAAAAAAATTAGCCGGGCATGCTCAGTGGGCTGGAGGAACCTAGGCTAAGGAGGAGGTAGGGGAGAGAGCTTGGGCTACATGCCACGGTGGGAATAGGGGCGACGGAACTGTGCAGACTCAGGGAGGAATGACAACGCCAAATTGTATAGTTTTCACGCATGTGCCTGCTGGAACTCCTCCACCCTAGCATGGCTGGTGAGGGAAACTCTTAAAGAGCAGACTTTGCCTGTAATCCCGCGCCTTTGGGAGGATGAGGTGAGTGGATTGCCTGAGCCCGCGGGTTCGAGACCTGGCTGGGCAACTTGGCGAGACCTCATCTCTACAATAAATCAAAAATTAGCCAGGCGTGGTAGTGCGCGCCTGTAGTTCCAGCTACTTGGAAGGCTGAGGCGGAAGGATTGCCGGAGCTCAGCATGTCGAGGCTGTGGTGGCCGGGAGCGGCCACTGCACTCCAGTCTGGGCGACAGAGCAAGACTCCAACTCAAAAAAAAAAAGAAAGTACATTTTCTATCAAATACTTCACTTTTATTACGTGAAATACCAGTTAATACTGATTGACCCAATGTTATCTTCTTATTTCCCTTATCAGATTCAAGGAGCAGAAACAGAATTCAACTCATTGGTGAAACTGAGCCATCCAAATGTAGTACGCTACTTTGCAATGAACCTCAAAGAACAAGATGACTCCATTGTGGTGGACATTTTAGTGGAGCACATTAGTGGGGTCTCTCTCGCTACCCACCTGAGCCACTCAGGCCCCATCCCTGTGCATCAACTTCGCAGGTATGCAGCTCAGCTCCTGTCAGGCCTCGATTATCTGCACGGCAATTCTGTGGTGCACAAGGTCCTGAGTGCGTCGAATGTCTTGGTGGATGCAGAGGGCACTGTCAAGATTACAGACTACAGCATTTCTAAGCGCCTCGCAGACATTTGCAAGGAGGATGTGTTTGAACAAACTCGAGTTCGCTTTAGTGACAACGCCCTGCCTTACAAAACGGGGAAGAAAGGGGATGTTTGGCGTTTTGGCCTCTTGCTGCTCTCCCTCAGCCAAGGACACGAATGTGGAGAGTACCCCGTGGCCATCCCTGGAGACTTACCAGCTGATTTCCAAGATTTTCTGAAGAAGTGAGTGTCATTGAGATTCTCTGTATGCAGTAACACTTTACTCCAATACCTCTGCTTATGCTGGAGTGGGCCAGGTGTCTAAGTGGTATGGAAACTGAAATGTGAGGAACAAGACTAGGCTTCATTCTTTGCTCTCCTAATCCTTTTCCAGCCTCATGTGTTCTGTTTTCTCACTTATGTTCATCGGACCCTTAATTCCCACAAGCTCTGAAATTCACTTGGGCTTAAAACTTGATTTTCAAACTACTTTTGGGGGACTGTGTGGCATACTCTGGGAAGCTGGTAGGATTGCTACAGTGAGAAATGCTCAGGTATTTCTAGTGGTAAATTTCTAATTTCTTTCAGCCTTTGCTACTGGTCCTTAAGGGGTCAAAGACAAGGTTTTCTATTTAGAAAACAGCTTTAGGAACGTGGTTTTGCCCCTTGTGCTTCTTAACACTTCTTCTTCATTGGATGTCTCGTTCAGCCAAGTCATAGAATGCAAATGATTCTTCACTGTAGCCAGAAGACTTTCAATGCTTGTAAATTACATGTACTTGCAAGTTTAGTTACAGAGCCAGATTTTATCCAGTTTAGGAGAACCCTTTCTGAGGCCTTCCTTGTCTGTGTTCTTCACTTCACTGTTTCACAATTAGGCGTTGCCTCTGTTTTCAGTCAAAGCCGGAGCTAAGTTCTCTCAGTTTCTGTTAAGTGGGAGATAAGATTCCTTTAGTTGAGATTTTTCCAGATACTCCTCTGGTCTGCAAAAGTTGACCTGGACTGGTTCTTTCCCTTTCTGGTATCCATCTTGTTTCTCACCTTCTTTCTCCTAATCACTCACTTTTATTCAGTTCATCCACTCTTGGCATTTCTTTTCCCTATTCCTGTCAATTCCACTTGTCAGTTGGCCTGGTCCATGTTGTCATTTCATGTCACTCACTGTCTTATCCAGTGCAGATGTGAAAGTAGCTGCACTTATATTTAAATGAAATAGTTTTTATGTATCACCAAAATGCAAGTAGTTGTGATATACATAGAGTTGTGGAAAGGAGACAATTTTGATTCTTTCTGCTGGTAAACTACATAAAAATATTAAGATTTCTAAAGAAATCTTTTATGATACCTTTTAAATGCAATAGATCTTTTAAAATATTTATTCAAATGCAACCTAACAATGAGATTGGCTAAAATGAGAAATATGGTGATAGAATCATGAATGGAAAGACTGATTTCAGTCTTCAAAATATCACTCTTAGCTTTCTACTCTTCTTTATGAGTCAAGAGTAATTTAGTCACAGTTAGCAATAGCCGTATGTATCGTTAAAAACAGCACTGAGAGGTTTAAGTAGAACATATCTTACAAAAGTAGCTTTATACTTTTAGAAAGTATAAAAAGTACTTAAAAATAGTTTTGCACTAAAGTGGTTTAATAGCCAAATTATCAGCTCAGTAGCTAAAACTTTCCTTGTTCTTCTCTTAAAATAGCTCTACACTTTGTCAATTTGTATTCTGAGATCAACACTATTTCTTACTTTTTTAACATAATTGTCCTTTAGGATATTTTGTATACTTCTCTCTCTTCCTGGAATGGTTTGGTAAACTGCTTAATTAAGGAACTGCCAATAAGTCTTTTATGCCCTTTGCTGTTCAGCCCCAGCTAACAAAAGAAAAAAAATCATTCAAAAAGAATGAAAACAGCAGTGTTTCATCTGCAGTTATGTTTTCACTTATTGGTAAACACCTTTGGAGAAAAGTTTTGTTTCAAATTGGCTTCTAGTGGGAAAGAGCCCAGACTCTGAAGTCAGACGGTCTGGTTCAGATCCCACCGCTGCCCTCTACTGGCTGAGTGATTTAACTCCCTGCGCGAGTTTGCTCCTTTGTAAAGTGAAAATAAGAGCGCTGCCTACCTCACGAGGTGGTTGTGAAGATTAGAGTTAACACCCCTAAAAGTGCGTTGAATGGTGCCTGGCGTTTGGCCCGTCCTGAGTCATTGCTATTTCTCATTGCCAACCTCAGTAGTGAGAACTGTGGGAGAAATAGGGAAGTTTCCAGGCGTTTAATTCCTTTTGGTTCAAAGCTGGACCTCTACTAACTATGTTGCCAAAATTATTGGTTCAGAGAGGTTCATCTTTTTAAGTGAGAGCTTGATGGCTATAAAATCTCTTAAAAATACAGTTCTAGATAAACTTTACAATTTTTCTTTCAGATCCAGATTTATTGTCTTGTCAATCACATTAATGTCATAGTTGAGTTAGAGTTAATAATGCTGGAGAAACCCAACAGGTGATGTATAGGGATGTTCATTGCAGCATTTTTTTTTTGTAGAAGTGAAAAACTGGAAGTAGGATTATTATTATTCTGGTAGGTCCATCCCTATACAGAAGTCAAAAAAAGATCTTTAAGTAGTAGCCTAGAATGATCTCCAAGACACATAGTAGAATTTTAAAAAAGCAAGTTGAAGAATAATAGGATGATGCTGTTAAAAAAAAGCAATATCCCCCCCCAAAAAAATATAGCTTTATTTGGATGGTTGTATATTTACATATGTAAATATACATAGAAAATTCTGCAATGATCCACACTCAGAGGAAGGAGAATTTGGAAGGGGAATTTGGTCAGACTTTGTCATTATCAGTTATGTTTTAATATTTTCAAAGAGAAGGTATTTATGTTTTACTGATATAATTAAAAATTAATTTTAAACTTAGGGGAAAATACAATATCTTATACATAGTTTTATTGGAATTTTTCTTTTGCCCTTTCTAGGTATGAAATTAAGAGTGCCTTGTCTTTCAGTGCTGTTACATAACAAAAAATAAAATGTCACCTTTTATGATAGTTACTGTCACCATTTTATAGATTTTAAAGTCCAAAATGCACAATAACAGTTTATTTCTTTTGAAGTATATTGTTTATAATTGGGATCGAGTGCTACCAAGTGGTGCTACTTAAATTGTTTTTGTGAAAGCCAGCTTAGATTAGTTAACATTTAACTAACTTAGACTAGTTTGTGCTGAAATCACCTGGAGAACTTGTTAAAGCAGTTTGCTGTCTAAACCCCTAGAGCTGCTGATTTACTAGGTCAGGGGTGAAGTATAATTTGCATTTCTAACAAATTCCTAATTATGGTGATACTGGTGGTGCTGACCAGGGACCCACTTTGAAAAACCTGGTTAGGGATATGGCTTGTTTTTATTCATTAAAAAAAAGTACAAGAGTTGTTTATTAGAACTTTAAACAGTAAGTTAATAGGTTCCAGGAATGAGGATTAAAAGAAAGTATATCATTAAATGTAAGACTTTTAAAAGTATTCCTAAACCAGGCACGGTGGCTTATGCTTGTAATTCCAGCACTTTAGGAGGCTGAGGCAGGAGAATCACTTGACGTCAGGAGTTCGAGACTTGCCTGGACAACAAAGTGAGACCTTGTCTCTCCAAAAAGTAGAAAGATTAACTGGATATGCTAGTGCACACCTGTAATCCCAGCTACTCGGAAGGCTGAGTCAGAAGAATCTCCTGAGTCCAGGAGTTTGAGGCTGCAGTGAACTGTGATCATGCCACTGCACTCCAGCCTGGGGTGGCAGAGCAAGACCCTGAAAGAAAAAGGAAAGAGACTGAATTTGACTGGGCTCACTAGCTCATGCCTATAGTCCCATTCTTTGTGAGGCCAGTGCAGGAGGATCACTTGAGCCTAGGAGTTTGAGAGCATCCTGGGCAACATAGTGAGACCCTGTCTCTGTGGAAAATTTAAATATGTATATGTATATATATCTGGGCGTGGTGGTATGTACCTAGTGGCTGAGGCAGAAGGATCACTTAAGCCCAGGAGGCTGAGACTGCGGTAAACCATGATCTTGCCACTGCACTCTCCCCAGGGTGATAGAGCGAGATCCAGATTAAAAAAAAAAAAAAAAAAAGATTTCTAAAATGTTTCCAGCTTATTTCATACTGTGATGAGTAGGTTTTATCTGCAGCATATCATATTAAGCTACAGTCCTACCTTTGTCAGCTATCTGATTTGCTTTGCCTTTGGAGACTTTTTTTTTAATGACTAGTACCCAGAAAGACTGAGTTTAGCATGACTAGGGATTAACCTGTTAAGAGATGAAAATGTATAGCCTTCTTGTGCTATCTTAGACTTGTAAAAAATTGTTCCATGAGGGTAAGTCTTCCTGCCTCTGGAGACTGCACTTTTTTTCTTTTTCTTTTTTTTTTTTTTTTTTGACTCCCCTCTTGTACCCAGCCTGGGGTTTAACATGGAACTCCTGCAGGAATGTTTGTTGACTTAAATTTACTTAGGAGCACATTCTGATCCATGAGTAACGTGAATTCTCTAATGTGCATGTTTTAAAAATAAACCCATAATTAAATTCCTTGGATTAGTTTAGCACTAATTTTGTGTGTTATTGAGATTCTTCCTTCCCTCTCAATGAGGTGTGTTTGCTTGGATGACAAGGAAAGATGGAGTCCTCAGCAGCTGCTGAAGCATAGCTTTATAAATCCTCAGCCCAAAATGCCTTTACTGGAACAAAGTCCTGAAGGTAAGTCTTCACCGTTCTTTATTTGATACCCTGTTTGACATTAATTATTTTGAAAGAATATATAAATCTACAACTGGAAAGGGGCTGCATGGATTATTTGTTTTATGTATTTTGTACTGAGCTGCACATGAATCCATTCATTTGATGTATGTTGTGTGCATGAGACTGTTTTGCCACCCTGACTTTTCCACGTGTTCATTGGTATAGCGTCTTTTGGGTCTTTTAGTGTTTAGTCACCCTCAGTGCCGTGTAACTAGATTTTTCATGCCGCCCATCAGATTAGGATCCTCAGTAGAGATGGGAATGGATCAGGATACCAGGGTTTGGGTTCTGGCTCTTTAGTTCAGTCACTTACTCTCTGTCTGTTGTCCCCACCTGTAAACTTGAGCTAATTCCGTATTTCTACCTACCGTAAGGAGGGCCAGGTGAGGAAGTGTTCAAGGGCTGCTCAGGTAAGAGATACTTTTCCCAACTACTGACTGAGGCTCTTCTCCCAGTGCTTGCATCTTGTTGGGTTTTGTGGCTCTTCTCATGCTTCTCCTGCCTCATTGCCCCTGCCCTTTGTTTTATCTCAGATTCTGGAGGACAGGATTATGCTGAGACTGTTATTCCTAGCAACCGGCTACCCAGTGCTGCGTTCTTCAGTGAGACACAGAGGCAGTTTTCCCGATATTTCATTGAGTTTGAAGAATTACAGCTTCTTGGCAAAGGAGCTTTTGGAGCTGTCATTAAGGTGTGGTACAGTCATCCCTAGTTCCTCTTAGAACTCTTTCTCTGTTCCATTTCTACAGAGACTCATGGACTTGACTTCTCTTTTGAGGGTGGGGAGGGAAATGAATATGACTCTTTGAAACTACCATTATCTTCACTTTCCTGGAGTTCAAGGCTTTATTTAAAGTTACACTGGACATATTTAAGAATGCACCATTTTCTCTTTCCTTGCTTATATAGAGCATTAGCATGAAAAAACACATTTTTGTGTGCTTTGTGGCTCAGAAAGAAATTGTTCTCTTTTTTCCCATCTGCTATTAGAGGTGCTATAGAGAAATGAGTTCCAAGGTTAGAACAGAGATGGAATTCAAACTGGGAAATGACCCCTGATGGTCTTGATAGGTTTTATTTTCTACCTCTTATTGAGACAGAAAAGTAGTGATGCACTATTAAGGTGTACTGTTTTTAGGTCTTCCTTTCTTTATTCCAGTTTATTTAGGTGAGTTTTATTATTATCTGCCCCTTGTAGAAAGAGATTTCAGCTGTGTTAATATAATTTAAGTATTTCTTTTTGAATTAAGTCCATATAAGATACATGTCATCTTCACATGTGAGGGTGACCCACCATCAACAGGGCATATGTCTGTTTAGGATTCTGAGAGTACTATTAGGAAGCATTACTATTACTGTGGAAGGACTTCTACACTGAAAAAGAATTAAGTTAGTATTCCTGTGGTAAAAGAGAGACAATCTTAAGCAAGACAAATATCTTGATCAGAAAGATTACTGTTATCTTTAAAAGGAGGGAATGATTGAAGTATTTATTATTCCTTTAATTTACAATGTCATTTTGATCAAGTCCTTTAACTTGATTGTGTTTTAGATTATTGAATGTAAAATATTAGCAAACTTTATGTCCTTATGAGTATTTAAAAATAGCTGGGTGCGGTGGTTCATGCCTGTGATACCAGCACTTTGAGAGGCAGAAATGAGAGGATTGCCTGAGTCTAGGGATTCAAGACCAGTCTGGGCAACTTGGTGAGACATCCTCTCTACAATAAAACGAAAAATTAACCAGGCATGATGATGCATGCCTATGGTTCCAGCTATTTGTAAGGCTGAGGTGGAAGGATCAACTGAGTCCAGTAGGACAAGGCTGCGGTGGCCATGAGTATGCCACTGAACTCCAGCCTGGGCAACAGAGTAAGACTCCAACTCAAAAAAACAAAAATTAAAAATATTGGATGGGCGCAGTGGCTGGCACCTATTGTCCCAGCACTTTGGGAGGCTGAAGTGAGAGAATTGCCTGAACCCACAGGTTCGAGACCAGCCTGGGCAACTTGGTGAGACCTCATCTCTATAATAAATCAAAAAATTAGGCAGGCATGGTGGCATGTGCCTATAGTTCAAGCTACTTGGAAGGCTGAGGCAGAAGGATCATCTGAGCCCAACAGGTCGAGGTTGCGGTGGCTGTGAGCATGCTACTGCACTCCAGCCTGGGCAACAGATTGAGACTCCAACTCAAAAAACCGTTATAGTAATAATAATAACAATAATAATTAGTAAGCTCAGATTACAAAGACATCTGAGTCATTTAAGCCTCCAAGTTTTTTTCAGTAGTTTCTCCCTATGAGACCCCCCTCAGCCCTCCCAACCCATCTCTGTATTTTAGGGTTATGGCAGGGCAGTCTGCATTTGTTAGCAGTTGGACCCATTTGTTAGTAGTTGGACCCATGACTGCATGTTTTCATTTTAATAAATGAATTCCTAAGAGTTTCCAGTGTAGCAGGCTTCACTCACCACCCCCAGTCAGTGTGACTCATAGTGTATATGATGTGTACTGAGACATGAGTTTGAAAAGTAATACTGAGACTCCCCACAGTTTGTTTCCCTATTAATGTGGCAGTAAAAGAACGCAGGGCTATTGTTTTTAGGAGCACATCCCTAATCAGATTGTGTGCCAGGTTACTTACAAACCTTGCCTTTCAATCTCAGGATATTCTTGTGAGATAGGTATCATCCCATTTTCCAAAAAGATACTTTGAGGCCAGATGTGGTGACTCACACCCGTATTCCCAGAGCATTGGGAATACAGCCTAAGGTAGGAGAGTTGCTTGAGCCCAGAAGTTTGAGACCGGCCTGGACAACGTAGCAAGACCTCATCTCTACAAAAAAATCTAAAAAATTAACTGAACATGGTGGTGTGTTGTCTGTAGTTCTAGCTACTCAGGAGACTGAGGAAGAAGGATTGTTTGAGCCCAAAAGCAATATGGTGAGCCATAATTGTGCCACTGCTGTCCAATCTAGGTGACAGAGTGAGACCCCAACTCAAAAAAAAAAAAAAAGATACTCTGAAGCTCAATTTTACAGAACTCCTTTCTTATTCCTAGGAGTTTTTAATAGTCTAATTGAAGCCTGTGCGCCAAACAATGATGCTCTGTTTTGTGTTTTGTTATCAACTAATTTCTCCTGGCCTGGTGTTTTCTAGAATGTATCATCACCTCTGTTGGCCTGCACAGTTGGCAATGGAATATTCCAATGAACAAGACTTTATGAAAGCCGCTTCACTTAACCCAGTTACATAGAGAAACTGTCCAGCATAAGGACATCCCTATGTAGGATAAGGAGACTTACCTTTGAAACCCTTCCTTGTATTTTTACTATTTGGTTGTGTTCTTAGTGGTATTTTTCAAGTTTTAGTATACGCCATCAATCATAAATCTTAGTTATGTAACAGTGTCAATGGCAGTGATTATGTTAATAACAATTGCTTTTATTGACCAAGCTAAGCTCCTTTTTCTCTAAAGCCTTGATATTAGTGCTTTACTCATGATATCTCATTTAATCCTTGCAGTCACTATTTAGGGTAATGGAAATGGTATGAATGTCATTTTATAGATGAGAAAATTGAGTCTCAAGGCTGGGTGCAATAACTCACGCCTGTAGTCCTAGCACTTTGGGAAGCTGAGGAAGGAGGATGACTTGAGGCCAGGCATTCAAGACCAGTCTAGGCAACATAGCAAGACCTCATCTCTACCAAAAACAAAAGAAAAATCAAAAAGAAAATAGAATTTCAAGGAAATTAAGTAATTTGAACAAATTCACCCAGACTTATAAATCAAGGAATTAACATTTACATCCAGAGCTGTTAAAATTTTTGTGGTTTAATTGTTTTTAGTGACTTTTTTGGGTTTTTTGAGTTGGAGTCTCACTCTGTCGCCCAGGCTGGAGTGCATTGGCATGCTCACAGCCACCACTACCTCAACCTACTGGGCTCAGGTGATCCTTCTACCTTACCCTTCCAAGTAGCTGAAACTACAGGCATGCGCCACCACACCTGGCTAATTTTTTTTTTTTTTAATTTATTGTACAGATGAGGTTTCACCAAGTTGCCCAGGCTGGTCTCAAACCCGTGAGCTCAGGCAGTCCTCTCACCTCAGCCTCCCAAAGTGCTGGGATTATAGGCATGGGCCACCGTGCCCAGCCTGTTTTTTAGTGCTTTTAATGTAAAAAAAATCAGAAAGAAACTGAAATCATCTGAAACCACTGATTTTAGAAAATATTTTTTATTTTAAAACCAAGGTTTATTTAGAAATTTAGACAGCAAATATGATATTGGAAAAGCAGGGAAGTAATTGTCAATAAAATTAGTGATTGGAATAGAGATTATGTTTTCACTAGCGTCTCCTAGCAAGCTAAATACATCTAGATTGGGGTGGGCTGTTTTCTGAATTTGGTGGCAATCAGGGCTTAATTCATTTTAAGGGTTTCAGACCTATGGGTCTGGACATGTTGAGTGTCATTTAGAACTCCGGGTTCTCCTTGGGAGGGATGGGGTGACCATTGTGAACTTCCCAGCGGCTGACCACACCGGGTCCCTTCCCTTGCTGTGCGGCAGGTGCAGAACAAGCTGGATGGCTGCTGCTATGCAGTGAAGCGCATCCCCATCAACCCTGCCAGCAGACACTTCCGCAGGATCAAGGGGGAGGTGACGCTGCTGTCGCGCCTGCACCACGAGAACATTGTCCGCTATTACAATGCCTGGATCGAGCGGCACCAGCGGCCGGTGGGCCCGGGGACACCGCCCCCGGACTCCGGGCCTCTGGCCGGGAATGGGCGAGCTACGCGCGGACAGCCAGCAGGTGACACTGGCGACACTGATGACCTGGACAGCGTGGAGGCCGCCGCACCACCGCCCATCGTCAGCAGTTCGGTGGAATGGAGCACGTCTGGCGAGCGTTCGGCCAGCGCCCGCTTTCCTGCAGCTGGCCGAGGCTCCAGCAGCGACGAGGACGATGACGATGAGGATGAACACAACGGAGTCTTCTCACAGTCCTTTCTGTAAGGGTGTGGGTGCAGCCTGGCTGATGCGCCCCCTATCTTCAATCCCCACCAAGCCCATTCCAGGAGGAAGGGGATCCATTTAAAAATCCAGATGTGCTGACCATGTTAAAAAAATAAAATAAAATACAACAAAAATCCATGAAACCCACTTTTAGAGAGTAGCCAGATGTAATCCAAGAGATTTTTCCCCACTACCTTCAAAAGATCTCCAAAATCCAGGCCCTGGAGAAAGGAAAAATAAAAATCACTTCCAGTATTTCATCTTAATACACTTAATAGCATTTCTTATAGGGCATTTCTTCAGATGAGGGCTTTCAACCCTGTGGAATATTTAGAAACTAATTTAGAGTTCTTTGATACAGTGCCAGCTGCAGTTCCCAAAAAGGTACTAAACTAATAATCATGATCCTAAAGTTTATGCTTCTCAGAATCCACCCTGGTCATTTCCTTTCATGATGTTGCTTTATTGTATCCAGTTGACTACAGTTTATCATAAATCTTAGCTATTAAATATTTTCAGAAAACTTAATCTGTTAAACTTTTTGTTTAAATGAAGAGTTCTGTGTTTTATATCATAGCAAGTATAGATCAGCATGGAGTGGTATATGGGATTAAACCTGTGGAGTCATGGTGCAGTGTCTCTAACCTCTTGTACTTTTTAGTAATTAACAAGAATGTCAATTTTTAGAATTATACCAGGGACTTTGGTTTCTTTAATATTTCTCTATTTCTCTTTTTAAGACCTGCTTCAGATTCTGAAAGTGATATCATTTTTGACAATGAAGATGACAACAGTAAAAGTCAGAATCAGGTAAACATATAAATAGAAATTACACTGTTTTAGTCATTATAGGGTGCATATATAAGGAAACTAAAATTGGATGTCATAAACCTCAGATAAAACATTAAAGCCTTAATTTGTATGCAGATATAGAAACCTTCTGTTTAAAAACATGATCATCCATTCAAAATACATGCTATTCGTGTTTATTTATAGGACTTTATTTATCCACATAATAAAATATATCAACTTTTCAAAGAGAGAAGCCAGTTGAGACACTGCATATTTTGTGTATGATGAAAGTTTTCACAGGGTTTGGGGAAACTTCATATGGTTGGTGATGAAGATTGAATAAAAATTGAGTAAACAACCTAATCACGGAGTTACCTTGGTCTCAGTCAATCTGTGAAGTCTATAAACCTTACTTTTATAGACCATCTCCTAGAACAGTGTTCTAATACTGTGTATCATAATCCTGTAATGGGTTATGAAATCAGTTTAGAGACTCACAACCAACTTTATTTTATTTTTAATGCTGTGGAAAGAAGTAGAGAATATAAAAACGCATCACACTTATAGTAAAGGTGAGCTTTGTCTATGGAACTTTTCCCTCGTGAGTATGTATACTAGGTATGATGTAAAATATGTTTCTTCATGTGGATCATGGTCAAAACTCTTTCAAACCTTGGATACCCCTCAATTCTGCATCTTCTTCCACCCAGGTCAGCAGAGCCCCTTCATGCTGGTGCATGGATCTCAGGGTGAAGCTTTCTTGCTGTTAGAGCTGTCAGTCGTGACTGAGGGAAACATTCTGCTACAGGGGTTGAATCAGTGACTTTAGAATTGCTAGCAGTTAGCCGGCTCGGTGGCTCAGCCTGTAATCTCAGCACTTTGGGAGGCTGAGGTGAGTGGATTGCCTGAGCCCGCGGGTTTGAGACCCGCCTGGGCAACTTGGCGAGACCTCATCTCTACAATAAATCAAAATGAGCCGGGCATGGTAGCGCGCGCCTGTAGTTCCAGCTACTTGGAAAGCTGAGGCGGAAGGATCGCCGGAGCCCAGCAGGTCGAGTCTGCGGTGGCCGGGAGCGGCCACTGCACTCCAGTTTGGGCGACAGGGTGAAACTCTAACTCAAAAAAAAAAAAAAGAATTGCCAGCAGTTATAAGACTATACTCAGTAGGTAAATAAAGGTCTAAATGTAGACTCTTGGATAAGCAGTTTAATTGATTTGAAGGAGTTTTGAATGTATTCGCCAGTGTGTTTTTATAAGTACTTCCTTTATCAATTAAAATCACCTTATACTCTTCTCAGTTTAAATTTTTAATTATAAGTTTAACCAGAAATAATAGCATAAGGAGTCTAAACTACTGCTAAAGCAAAAGTTATGTTTGGTTTTAGCATGTTATGCATGTAATTACTATGGGGGCACCAAATCCTAGTTTTGCTCAGTTAAAGGCAATATCCTGTGGGCATTCTGATTGATGGATAGGGATCAACCGTCTTCTACAGATAATCTCCAGAACTCATAAGTGATTCAAGAGGAGTACCTGATTGTTTCCAGAGCAGAGCTTTTTTTTTCCCTTTGGTAAAGGAAAAATTCTTCCTCAGAAAAAACTGGGAGTCAGAAATAGTCAAATACTAATGCTTTTTCTGTACTTGAGGATAAAAATATTCAAATACATCTATCAGAAAACAAAAGTTGCTTTTTTTTAAAGGTATCATGTATTAGAAAGAAAATTAGCTATAGGGAACATACAGATTAACCATTTGGAAAAGCACTTTAGAGGATCATTTACTGTAAGTGGCAGCCAAATGCTTGTTCTTCAAGAATGTGCCCTGCAGGCAGTGTGCCCTTTAATAATATAGTCACATTTAAATTGTTTTAGCTAAAGATGTATTTCTAGTCTTTTGTTTCTAAAGTAAGGCTGCCACCAAGGGAAGGCATTCCAGTAAAACCGAAGCCTTAAAATATTACCTTGTGTCCATTCTGCCCTTCTTAGCCACATAAGGTTATCCATGGTGAGAAAGAACTGACTTCCTATAGATTGCACATCTTTAATGCCTACCTGTTTTCTATTTTTCCTATCATTGTTCTTTGTAGCAACAGACCTATAAACTATTCAGAGGATTCTGTTAATAGCAAACCTGCCTTAATAGTGCCATGAGCTTCTGAAGAACAGTGCTTGTGTTCTGCTCACTGACCTCCCTCTAAGGCACAGGATGGTCATGTATGTGAGGGTGGACACAAATACTTGATAATGATGCTGATCTTGTTTAATTTCAGTCCCCATTTTGAGTTCTTGTGTTCCTCTTGGGTTAGGATGAAGATTGCAATGAAAATAACGGCTACCATGACAGTGAACCTTCAGTGACCACCGAGGCTGTCCACTACCTGTATATCCAGGTGAGCTCCTGGTGTGCAACTTGATGACACAGCAATGCCCAATAGTGGCTGGTGGGGATGCTTCAGGATGTTAGAACAAGACAGTAGAAAAGGGCTTCCTGTCTCTACCAAAGATTAACCGGCCAGAGGGGATTACCATATGGAAGCCCTTTTTCCCAAGCCTTGAACTCATGTTTTTCTATAGTATAATAGGAGGTGCCATAGGGACAGCTCTAGACTCAGGCTGTGTAAGTTCACATCCTGGATCTACCTGTCATGACTACATAATAAGGTGAGCTCAGATGAGGTTCTTTATCCTGAGTCTCAGTTTCCCCATCTATAAATTAAACAATAATAGCTATCTCATAGACTTATAAGGAATAAATGAGATAGCATATGTGAAGTACTTAGAACCACATCTGAGTTCCATAAATGCCAGACTGTATGTGCACAGAAACTTCTCTTTGTCTAGCAAGCTGAATCTGGACAGGTAAGGTGTGATGTGCACACATGCCTGTGTGTGCAAAAGCAACATCGATGTGACTTTAGGCAAAGCATCTTGTCCAGGAACCTCTGGGAGACAAGTGCCACAGGCAAGTCAGTTCTAAGGAGGATTGCTGGAAAGAAGGCCAAGTTTGACTTGCCCACCCGCTTGAGCAGCAGCACCCAAAACAGTGATGCACTCTGCCAGCAGAGGGACAGCCATAAAACAAAAGAGAGGTCTCATCTCTACCCCAAGTGCACGAAACTGTGTGTCACTTTTAGTATTTTTGGTCATAACTGAAGTGCACAGATCTTTCAATATGATATATAGTGTTGTGCAGAAAAAGGAACCCTCAGACAAGTTAACGTGTTTCAAAAGAGACTAATTAGGTAGTTTCTTTCCTGAGGTTCGAGCTGGTTTTAGGTATTCCCTAACATAAATATCTGTGAGGTACCACTTAACACAGATAATAAGGCATTTGTCCCCCCCAAACTACTATTTACTATCTGCCATTACCCTCTAAACAATTATAATGAGACAGAAGTACACAAAGGAGGTGTGTCTGAGGTACAGTAGGGTCATGGTGTGGGAATCAGAGAAGGACTTATGAGGTCCACTGCAACCCGGAGGATGAGTCAGAATTTACTGACAGTTATTCAGAGGATGAAAGAATGAAGGCTGATCTCAATCTCTTTAAAAATAATAAAATCCTTCTTAATGAGAAATTACAACTCTGACTTTGGATGAAGCATGTAGGCTAGTTTAATAAACCAAATGCTACATGTTGATTTAAGATTTAAATGGTGCTACATTGTTTTCTGATATATTAGTACATTCTAGAAGGGGCGAGATGGTTTATGATGGTTTGCTCTAGACTTTAAGGTCATTTGTCTTTAATGTACAGATAGGAAGCGCTAATAACAATCACTAGATTAATTAGCCCTTTTTGGAAATTGGGTTTGGAAGCACTCTTATAAAACAATAAATAAAATTGTACTGCGTTCTCAATCTTCTCATACTATTCGTGACAAGGATTTTAAATGAGTAAGTCTTATTTTTTTTAATGAACAATAATGAAAATGTAGTTATGGTAGGGTTCTAAGATTATGCATATTTATCCCTAATGCATTTTTTAATATGGTTGGTCATTAGCATTATTAACATTATTATTAGCAAATACATATTTACTCCTGATGTATTTTTTGGTGATACTGTTGATTTCCTTTTTTGGTGTAAAAAAATCAAGTCTTTCCCATAACTTTCTGTATTCCATGTTTGCAGTTACACTCCTTAAACTTATTATATGATCAAATTCTGCCTCATTTGTCATATCTGTAGATGGAATACTGTGAGAAGAGCACTTTACGCGACACCATTGATCAGGGACTGTATCAAGATACCATCAGACTCTGGAGGCTTTTTCGAGAGATTCTGGATGGATTAGCTTATATCCATGAGAAAGTAAACTTTACAACATTTTTTATCTGAAAATTTACATGTACATAAATTTATGACTGCATAAAAAATCAGATGTTGTGAGAATAGAGAAAAAACTGAAATAAAGTGAAAACTATGGATATATTGAGATAATCTGTAGTAGGAAATAGAACAAAGTGTCAAAAGACAAGAAAATAGTACGAAGTATCAAAGTATGGGTAGTTCAGTGGTAGAATTCTTTCTCTTTTTTTGAGTCGAAGTCTCACTCTGTCACCCAGGCTGGGGTGCAGTGACATGCTCACGACTGCCGCAGCCTTGACCTGCTGGACTCAAGTGATACTTCCACCTCAGCCTTCCAAGGAGCTGAAACCACAGGCATGCACCACCATGCCCAGCTAATTTTTTAAAATTTATTGTTGAGATGAGATCTCACCAAGTTGCCCAGGCTGGTCTCGAACCTGTGGGCTCAGGCAACCCTCTCACCCTGGCCTCCCAAAGTGCTGGGATTATAGGCGTGAGCCACCATGCCCAGCCTAGTGGTAGAATTCTTCCCTGCCAAAGTATCAAAAAAGCAGTGAAGGTTAGGACAGGAATCAGCAAACTATGGCCCATAAGTCCAATCCAACCCTACTACCTGTTTTTGTATGGCCTGTGAGCTAAAAATAGCTTTTAGATTTTTAAGTGAATGTAAAAAAGTTAAAGAAGAAAATTTTGTGGCACTTAAAAATTACATAAAATTCAAATTTGAGTGCTCATCAGTAAAGTTTTATTAGAACTTAGCCATGCTCATTTGCTTATGTATTGCCTATGGCTGTTTTTATTTTTGTTTTGTTTTGTTTTGTTTTTGCTGTAACAGCAGATTTGAGTAGTTGCAACAGAGACTGTAAAGCCTAAAATATTTTTTACAGAACATTTTCAGAAAAAACTTTCCATCCTCTGTGTGAGGAGAAAATATTCAGTGTATAGAATGCAAAAATGATTCCTTAAGAGGTTTAGAATAAAGCGAGAGTGTGATAACACCTGCCAAGTTATTTGTGATTCTAGCTGAATTAGTGTTGCCCTTCCTAAGAACATGGAACAATCAGAAAGTTAAATAACGAGAAAAATGAGACTCTGAGTAACATAGCTTGTTACATGTATAAAATGTCGTTTTAAATTAAGAAATTGCCATTACAATGTAAATGCTAACGGTCCTAGCTTCAGGATGAAACACTGCTTACATTTTTTAAATGGGATTGTCTAATGCATTAGCTAGTATATTAGTTTTTTCCTTTGCCTCAATTTTATTTAACCTTCAAATGTTTATACTGTACCATATTTATACTGGGAAGCAGAGGCCATCATTTACACATGACTAGTTTATCAGTGATTTGGCAGAAGCAGAATTTGCAAGGTTGGAAATGAAAATGGGTTCTAATGAGGACCATTGGTGCTCTGTTACTGTGATATCATCCTGGAGTCCTGGAACCGTGCCCCCTGCACTATCTTCCTCTCAGTTCAATTTGCTTAGTATTTGCTAACCATTTGCTGGGCTTCTAACACTGTGCCACACCTAATACAGGGAGGCACAAGTATGTGACAAACCCCATGCCTGAGAGGGACTGCTTGCTTTTGGAAGGAGCCAGAATTTACCTTAATGTAATGGTAAAATAAATCATATTAATACAATAAAATGCTCTTATTACATGTAATTATTTTCTGTATTATAATACATGAAACAAACTTAAGCCATGAGGAAGAAGAGAAAGCAGGGTTTATGTAACAGATAATTATTAAGCACCTACTGTGTGTTGCATATGCCAAGTTGAATTGTTAGAATTACTGTTGAAGCCTCATGACTGAGCTGGCACTTGCAAATGTTGGCACAGTTCAGATGCATGGAGAAAAGCAAGAGTGTCCTAGGCAAAGAAAGAAAGAGAAGAAAGGATGACAATGGTGTGTCTCCCTGACCCAAGAAGGGCTTTATGATGCAAGAGAAGGGAAGGTAGTTTGGTGAACCTAGTAGAAGGGCTTAGGATGCCACAGGGGACCATTTGGAGTTCACATGGTCAGGATGCTACCAGACAGAACTGGGAGCTGGTAGAGAGATCTTAGGGCAATCAGGAGACATTGCAGAGGCCAGACAGCTTGGACCAAGATGGTCTGTGAGAGAAGACCTCATCCAGTTTTCAACACTAGATTGGCATTTCAAATTAGGAAACAGTTATAACTATAAACCACGAATAGGAAACCATTGGTGATTTCCTAACTCTCTTCCAACAGGGAATGATTCACCGAGATTTGAAGCCTGTCAACATTTTTTTGGATTCCGATGACCATGTAAAAATAGGTGATTTTGGTTTGGCGACAGATCACCTAGCCTTTGCTGTGAGTATTTTAAAAATTGGGCTGTACCTTAAAATGGACCAAGATGCTTTGATAATCCTGAAAGTGTTAGAAGAAAGGATAGTTAGTTCACTGAACTCTGCTTTGCAATCCTTAGGAAATTACACAAGTCTAAAGGGACATGCTGCAAATGGTCTGTTAGGCTTTGAAACTGAATGCATTTTAGTGAGTACATTTCGTCTGAGGGACTTAAAATTATTACTTGTGATCAACATTTAAGTCAAAGGCATATAATACTTCATGAAATAATTTGGTGTTTTTGGCCACCAAGCCTGGCACTGGGTTAGATGCTTTATACTTGAGAAACTTTTAGATAGTTTGGGAAAATGAGCCTCAAAAACATAAAACATTAGGACATATGGTTGTGAGGATCACGAAAGGCTATTTAAAGACAACAGCATTTCAGATGGCCTTTTTAAAGGATGGGTGAGAGTCCAGCAGGGTATGGTGACACCAGAGAGAAAGAACAACATAAGCAAAGGCCATGGGGTGAGGAGGCGTGGTTGTCTGAAGACCAGCTTATTGTCTGATTGGCTAAAATCGTGACATGGAAGGGAGAGTAAGAGAGCATGCAGGACAGTTAGGGAGTCATTAGAAGGTGGGCAGTCTTGTAGGTGGCAGGTCTTGAGTGCCAGAGGAGGAGTTTTTCTTCATATGATAAGGCAGAGTTATTAAACACCCAAGATCTATAGGAAATGCAGTTAATTCCAAAGATGATAGAGATGGGAACTGAGATTTGAAATAATGGTAAGAACAACCTCTAGGGCCAAATTGGAAGGTGAGGCAAGAAGGAAGTAGAAGAGGGACAGAAAGGACAGAACACTGAGGCATGTTGGAGTGCCAGGATCAAGGAAGGGCCAGATGAGGGGAATCTTCATCCCCAAACTAAAGAATGTAGCTTGATATCTAGAAGGCTGTAACACAGTGAGGTAGATAAGAGCCCCGGCTCTGGAGTCCCAGTGACCTGGACTAAAATCATATATCTATGTCACTGCTTTGTGGCATGATCTTGGGCAGATTAATTAACCTCTCAATACCTAATTCTGGAAAATGTACTTAATATGAGTACATAGGTCAAAGACTTGTCAGCAGGATAAAATAAGAATATAGGTAAGCGCCCAGAACGGTGCCTGACACCAAGAAGGTTAAAGCTGCTGTTGTTGATGGTGGCACTTATAACGGGAACCTATGGAGTGATGTCATAACAATAGTGATTTGGGGTATTGCATGAGACAATGCTGTTAGAGATATGGTGGGGGAAGGTGGGGCTACCTAAGAGGTGTTAGCAGTGCGTGATGGCAGTTAGTGACTAGCCTCTAGAATGAAGGGTAGAAATTGACCCAGAGAAAATAACAACAATGGGAAAGTTAGAAATACAAATGTGTTGTTGTTTTTAATATACTCATACTCTTCTTAGAAAATAGATTCTGTTTTTTGCATTTGAAACATGAAAATAAATTGGTTTCTATAACTTAAGTTTAAAACACAAAACGAATATTATTATAATTATTCTGATTTTCATGTACTATTTTCTCAGTCTTCATTTAGAACTAGACAGGCTATTCTTATGGAGTAATATAATATTTTAATTGGATATTTGCCTTACTTATATTTTTAGGCTGATGGCAAACAAGATGATCAGGCAGATCACTTGATTAAATCAGATCCTTCAGGTAAAGCCAAAACACTATATATCTCATTCATGTGTTAAAGACTACAGGATTTCTTAATCTAAAACCTGCTTTTTACTTGTAAAGGTTTTATTCTTAAGCAAATTTTAACTATTGCTGGGCACCTTGGCCTATAATCCCAGCATTTTGGGAGACAGAAGCGAGAGGATTGCCTGAGCTCAGGGGTTTGAGGCCAGCCTGGGCAACTTGGCAAGACCTCATCCCTATAATAAGTCAAAAAATTGGCTGGGCATGGTGGCACACACCTGTAGTGCCAGCTATTTGGAAGACTGAGGTGGAAGGATCCCCTGAACCCAGGAGGTCAACGATGTTTTGGCCATGAGCATGAACACTGCACTCCATCCTGGGTGGCAGAGTGATACTCCAACTAAAAACAAAAAAATTATTCATTAAATTAACACAATCGTGGAAATGCTTTAATTTCTTTTTTCCTTTTCACTGTATTCATTGTTCTTCAGAGAACTAGGAGAGCCGGGTACGGTGGCTCATACCTATAATCCCAGCACTTTGGGAGGCTGAGGTGAGAGGATTGCCTGAGCTCACAGGTTCAAGACCAACCTGGGCAGCTTGGTGAGACCTCATCTCTACAAAAAATTAGCTGGGCATGGTGGTTCGTGCCTGTAGTTCCAGCTACTTGGAAGGTTGAGGCGGAAGGATCTCCCAAGTCCAACAGGTCAAGATGTGGTGGCTGTGAGTGTGCCACTGCACTCCAGCCTGGGCAACAGAGTAAGACTCCAACTCAAAAAAAAAAAAAAAGAAGAACTTAGAGCTTTAGTGATCAGAATAGTTGGCTTCCATGTGTAGATCATTGTAGTTTGTCTAACTTCAAGTGGTAATGTGAGGTCACCTCATGACCTGGTTCAAATGGGGTCTTCTTTTTTTTTTTAAGAAAGCAGGATTTATTGAGAGGACAGGAAAACTCCCACAGTGGTAGGAGACCCGAAGGGATTGCCCCAAATGGGATCTTCTTATCTGGTACTACACTTCCCCTGCAAAAGCAAAGAAGCCCTGTGTTGAACAGTGTCTGTGGCCATGTGTGACTTATGATTGCTCATTTGGTGCAATGCATGTTGCTTCTTCCTGTAAGTGGTGCAGATAGTTAACAGATAATGCCTCACTTTTAAAAAACTTTTTGTTTTCAACTTGACTCATCTGTAAGTCCTATTATTGGAAAGCTTTCCCTCTCTTTTCCTCCACACAGGTCACTTGACTGGGATGGTTGGCACTGCTCTTTATGTAAGCCCAGAGGTCCAAGGAAGCACCAGATCTGCATACAACCAGGTACAAGGTTTTGTGGGGAAAAAGAAAGGTCTCAAGAGTAAGATTATGATGAGAACATCAAGATCACAGCATTTGGGATTTAATTGCCAGCTGAAATAGTCAGGAATATCCATTCTTTCATACTCCAGGCAGGATGTATGGTGCCAAGGACAGTGACTGAAGCTGACACTGTTGCTGCCAGGAGCTTACAGTCCATCCATTCATCCCTCCAGCCATCCATCTATCTAGCATCCAGCTATCCATCCAAACACCAGTAAACTGACCTCTGTCTTAGGCAACTCCTCAGAAACATAGAGAACAGAGCAGATATGGCCCCACCCCTCAGAGACCTTATCCATTAGTGTATAAACAGATGATAAAGAAGTAAAAAATAAAAGAAACAATCACAAATTGTGGTAAGGGCTAAGAAGAAATAGAAGCAAGTGATGGGAGAACAGTAAGGGACATCTTCTTTAGACTGACCAAAGAAGACTTATCTGAGAAGATGGCATTTAGGATGAAGGGTGAGAAGGGACAGGCCACACAATTTTGCAGATATTTTCTCCCATCCATAAGTTTCCTTCTTATTTCTTTTTTTGGAGTCAGAGTCTCACTCTGTTGCCCAGGCTGGAAATGCAGTAGTATGCTCACAGCCACTACAGTCTTGACCTGCAGGGCTCAGGCAATCCTTCTGCTTCAGCCTTCCAAGTAGCTGGAACTACAGGCACATGCCACCATGCCCAGCTAATTTTTTGATTTATTGTAGAGATGAGGCCTCTCCATGTTACTCAGACTGGTCTTGAACCTGTAGGCTCAGGCAATCCTCTCATTTCCGCCTCCCAAAGTGCTGGGATTACAGGTGTGAACCACCGTGCCCAACCTCTTTTTATTTCTTTTTTTCTTTAATTGCACTTCCATATTTTACTAGGATTAGTCACATGACCTTTCTGTTGTATCATTCTTCTGTCCTCACTTATTATGGTTTTGCAGTCAGTAGCTGATCTTCACTATCAAGCTGCAGATTTTGGTCTGTCTTACACTTTCAAAATGATTAAAGATGCAAAATGAGCCGGGCTCGGTGGCTCAGCCTGTAATCCCGCGCTTTGGGAGGCTGAGCTGAGTGGATTGCCTGAGCCCAAGGGTTCGAGACCTGCCTGGGCAACTTGGCAAGACCTCATCTCTACAATAAATCAAAAAATTAGCTGGGTGTGGTAGCGCACGCCTGTAGTTCCAGCTACTTGGAAGGCTGAGGCGGAAGGATTGCCGGAGCCCAGCAGGTCGAGGCTGCGGTGGCTGGGAGCGGCCACTGCACTCTAGTCTGGGTGACAGAGTGAGACTCCAACTCAAAAAAAAAAAAAGATGCAAAATGAAGCAAATTCTTAGGACCAGTCTCAGTTATCCTTGCTCTATAGCCATTGGTTTCCTGTCTTCGGTCAGTGGTAATATCTATGTATACTGCTAAGCCAGTTGCAATTAATTTTCTAAGAAAATGTTGAAAGAGCCTGGCTCGGTGGCTCAGCCTGTAATTCTGCGCCTTTGGGAGGCTGAGGTGAGTGGATTGCCTGAGCCCGTGGGTTCGAGACCTGCCCGGGCAGCGAGACCTCATCTCTACAATAAATCAAAAAAATCAGCAGGGCGTGGTAGCGCATGCCTGTAATTCTGGCTACTTGGAAGGCTGAGGCGGAAGGATCACTGGAACCCAGCGGGTCGAGGCTGCGGTGGCCGGGAGAAGCCACTGCACTCCAGTCTGGGTGACAGAGTGAGACTCCAACTCAGAAAAAAAAAAAAAAAGAAAATGTTGAAAGAATTCATACCAGATATGTTATCGTTTAGTTTTTATACCCATACATTTTTAGGACAAATCATTACATTTTTCTAATGGGTCTTGTTTTGCACTTAGGTAAACTTTATTCCAACTAACAGTGCTTGTCCTATAATTCCTTGGTAAATTATACTTTCAAATCAAGGCTCTCTAAATATAATTATTTTTGTCTTTCAGAAAGTGGATCTCTTTAGCCTAGGGATTATCTTCTTTGAGATGTCCTATCACCCCATGGTCACGGCCTCAGAAAGGATCTTTGTTCTCAACCAACTCAGAGACGTATGTAACACGTGTTTTAGTGCATAAACTTCTAGTACCCTGAATTTCAGCATGGAGATCAGAATTCAAGGCAGAATATTTTTCTGGTGTTTATAATATATAAGAGGCTGTTGTGCTGTAATTTTAATGACTCATCTGCTGAGACATGCCTGGTGAACCAGTTCTCCCATTCACTATGAAACATTTTTCTAAGCAAGAGAAGTCACCTCACTTAAATTCTTAAATTGGTAGTTTTGGTAGCCAAAGACTCTCAGGACGCACGAGAGATCTTATTGTTGTCTCTACTGTATTTTTAGTATTTTAGTAAGTGGGAGTCTGACTCTGCTTATACACCTCCAGTGATGAGAAACTTACCTCCAGTTTTATTTGTTTTTGAAAATCTTAGGAGAAATTGCTAGATTATAGTCACTTTTAAAAAAATTATTCTGAGAGATTTACTCTTAATTTTAAAACAAAGGAAGAATTTAAACATTTTTGCTTTATATTAACACATATATGTGTTATATCATATATATGTATGTATAAACATATTATAGCAATGGGAATGGATTATAAGGATAGTGGCTATTTAGTTTTAGAAATTAAAGATTTCTGTTGAATGGACCTGTTGTCGAAATGCCTAAAAAAATCTGCTGTATGAACAGAAACTAAAATGGGTCTGAGAAAAATATCAGCCACTTGAAATTTTCATTTATGTTCTTGATGTTAGTCCTTGTCTCTGTTATTGCCTGAGCTAAAAGGAACCAATATTACCATGTGCAAAGGGGCAAAGGTACCCTTTAGAAAATGGCATTAAGACAAAAGCGGAGAGTAAGTTTGGGTGAGTGAGATTTAAATTCACATATTTATGAATAAGAGGTCTCCTCTTTTCTCCTGAGCAAAGTGAAGCAGGTATTTATGAAGTTAAATCACATACACTGTGACTAAGAATACTCTTCTGAATAGTTTGGAAAATAGTTGAATTATTTTACTGCCAATACAATGTAGACAGCTGTGTTTGTAAAGTATAGGTGTAAATAAAGTGATTACCATCACCTTGCCTTGATTGGAATGCTCTTTAGATGATTATGTCCTTGAAGAAGTACCTTTCTTTAGTCTAAAATTCATGTTCTTTCATTTCAAGAATATCTTAACTGTCAAGTTAATATTATAATTGAGGTCCTAGTTACCAGAAAGGTGAGAACTTTGAGGGAGGTAGTGGTTTTGGTGTTAATGTTTTTCTTGTTGGTGCATTGATGTTTTTTGCCTTTTTAAAATCTTTATGTTTACTAAAATTACTTTGTTTTGCTTCTCTGAAACCATTAGATTTCTAAATACTTTCTCCTCAGATAAGGTGCTTTCTAAGCCTAGTCTATCATCTGGGTCAAGTTTGTACTGAAATAATATGTATGTAATTAGAAGGATGATCATTGGGCTTCAAGAAGGAATCACCCCAGTCTTTCCTTGTTAGCACACTTTTATTTCTGTATTTAATTTTCTTACTTATGGTGAATAAATGCTTTCACTGTGGCAGTCTGCCAAGTACTTGCTGATTTGAATATAATATTCTTTTAGCCTACTTCGCCTAAGTTTCCAGAAGACTTTGATGATGGAGAGCATGCAAAGCAGGTAATTTTCTGATGCTTTAATTACTATGTCTTCAGTCTTGCGTCTTAATTACTATTTTTCTTCTTTTTCAATTAGTAATTTTCTGCCACTCATTCTTTTGTGCCCTGGGAACAACATGGGAAAAAAATATAAAAAGATGAAGCACTTAAAATGTTATTAGACTAGAAATACACCATCAAAATGCCAACAGCTGGCATAGGAAATTAACAGACTACAGGGTTCTTTTGTGTGATTCACTGTGCTTTTAACATGCTATTTGGACCCTGGCCTTAGCTGTTAGAAAAAAAAAGCTTTTATAGTTCATTGTTTTAGGTAAATCTTGGGACTTTAAGAAAAAAAATTGAAACTTAACTTTGTTCTGTTTTGTGGTTGAAGTAGCTCAGATTATGGGAAAAGAATTGCATTTTCTGGGAAAATCTGATGGTATCATATTTTAAAGTAAAATAATTTATCCCATATACCATAAATATCTGAGTGTATATATGTATGTAACTCATGTCATAGGCTAATACTGGCATCCAGCTAATATGAAAGAACATTATTATTGAATTTGTGAATTGTACTTCTGCTGTGCCCTTCTTAGTGCCAGTTGTCTTGGTAAAAACCTTCAATGGTTAGTATTTTCGTCATGTGGAAGTTTATTCATTAAACTGACCTTTATTGACAGTTATAATCAAGGCAAAATCCCTTATTTAAATTATTAACATTAAGAGCAGAAGCATGGCTAGAACATTGTATTAATTTGCTACTTCTGGCTTATTGGTATGTATCTGGATGGACATGCCCCTTGACTTTTTGAGATTAAGTTCTCTTTATATTAGTACTAACATTCTGTAATTTGGTAATGTTTAACGTGACATTTATGCCTATGGGAACCCATTCTGCCTCATCTACTTAATCAGTCAAGACCATTAGAAATACATTGAGTCATACTTCCACTCCTTTGTTAGCTATTATTGTGTCTGGGTACAATAAGTAACTGTTCATTTCATAGCCTTCCCCTATAACAAGGTCAGTCTTACTCAGTATTTCCACTTGTTGACAACTATAATAGCCCAGGAACTTTATTAAACTACAAACATGAGAGCAACTATGATTTCTCACAATAAGGTCTGTTTGTCTATCAGCAAATACATATTAGGTACCTATGAGCATTTAAGTCTGGACTCTATAAAATTGGCACCAAAACAAAACCACAACCACTGCTACCTCCCATGTCATAGTCATTGCTCTTTATCTGAAAGGAGGCAACATAGAAGATGCTTGTGGACTGAGTATAAAATAATACTTGCCTTGTACAGACAATTAGCAGTATAACAGGGTCTATTATTGCCGAATAGGGTAGTTAACATAACTTTCATAAAAGTCGTAGCATGTCAGTTCTTTTCTTATAATATCAAACTCTTGCATCATGCAAGAAGTAGTTATGTGTGTTTTTATTTCAGTCTAGGACAGGAGAGAGAGTAGTGGGAGGGTATTTTAAAGATTTATAAATAGAAAATGCTTATTAAGTTTCATCTAAAAATTGAGATTCTTCTGATCTCAGATATTTACTTAACTCATAAATCCTAATTATAAACAAGCAGACTATGAAGCATTAAGGAGCCTCTCAAAGGTTTAAATTGCCTTCAAATGGGTCCCTGCTTAATGAGATAGTAGCCATGAAGGTATAACAAGTTAGTAACATAAATCAAAGGAGTGGTGGCCATACAAATAACATAAATGGAGAAGAAAAAAATTAGAACAAGATGTTTTACATTGCTTTAATGATTCCAGCAACTATTATGCATTATAATTTTTACTAAAGTTAGTCATATAAAGTTATTTGTTATATGTTCCTACATCTTTTTTTTTTTTTTGAGTTGGAGTCTCGCTCTCTTGCCCAGGCTGGAGTACAGTGGCATGTTCACAGCCACCCCAGCATCGACCTGCTGGGCTCAGGCAATCCTTCCACCTCAGCCTCCCAAGTAGCCAGAACTACAGGCGCACACTACCACACCCAGCTAATTTTTTGATTCATTGTAGAGATGGGGTCTTGCCAAGTTGTCCAGGCTGTTCTTGAACCCGTAGGCTCAGGCAATCCCCTCACCTTGGCCTCCCAATGTGCTTTTTTATACAATATTTTGTGTGTTTCAGAGGCCCAAGTTCTGCTTCTATGTAGTTATTGAGTTGAGTTGAAGATTTTTTGTTTGTTTGTTTGTTTGTGACAACAAAATATAAAAAGGGCCTCTGCTTTTTAAGAAATATTCATAGGCTGGGCACGGTGGCTCACGCCTATAATTCCAGCACTTTGGGAGGCCGAGGTGGGAGGATTGCCTGAGCTCGCAGGTTTGAGACCAGTCTGGGCAACTTGGTGAGACCTCATCTCTACAATAAAAATCAAAAAATTAGCTCGGCATGGTAACACGTGCCTGTAGTTCCAGCTACTTGGAAAGCTGAGGCGGAAGAATTGCCTAAGCCCAGCAGGTCAGGGCTGCAGTGGCTGGGAGTGTGCCACTGCCCTCCAGCCTAGGTGACAGAGTGAGACTCCAACTCAAAAAATAAATAAATAAATAAATATTCATATTACATTGTTACACAACTCTGTAGTCATAACAAAGTGCAGGGGGAAAAATGACCTGTCCAGAGATTTCAGAAATGCCAATTACCCACCCCCCCCGCCCTCCCCAAAAAAGTGTGGTATCTTTTCTTTGACCTGAACCAGCCACTGGCTTGTGTGGAGAATTCCTGAGCCTTACCCGTTGCATGACCGGGTTTCATTTTAGAAATCGGTCATCTCCTGGCTGTTGAACCACAATCCAGCGAAACGGCCCACAGCCACTGAACTGCTCAAGAGTGAGCTGCTGCCCCCGCCCCAGATGGAGGAGTCAGAGCTGCACGAAGTGCTGCACCACACCCTGGCCAATGTGGATGGGAAGGCCTACCGCACCATGATGGCCCAGATCTTCTCCCAGCGCAACTCCTTTCCCATCGATTACACCTATGACAGTGACATACTTAAGGTACGCTTAACCCATGCTGCACAAAGGGAATTTAACCTGGTCCACAAAAGGATCAAGTCAGTTCCTTATTTCTCCTGGGTTCTTTTTAGTGCCTCCAACATAAGTTCTTCTGTGAGGTCTGGGAAGCCCCTAAAAGCACATGTAAAATATGTGCCTATACATTCTAGGAAGAAGAATTACACTTCCAGTCACTTTCTTGAAGGAATTCTTGATCACTTCCCCTCCCTACTACCTAAGAGATTTAGAAGCAATGCATTTAGAGACTGATCCCTGGGCCCAGCTGCCCAGAGCTGAAAAATCCAACCCGCTCAGATCCAGATGAAATAGTTGAGTATCTCTCATTGCTGGTTACACATCCAGATCACCTCAGCAGCTTTCTGACAACACAGATACCCAGGCCCCAAGCCCATCTAGTGGCTTAAGACTCCAGATGTAAGGCACTTACTTCAGAATCTCTTTTAAAAAGATCTCAAGTGGTTTCTGAAATATAGCCAGGTGGCTAGTGCTGGGAGGCTTTAACATTTTCTTTCTTTCTTTTTTTATTTGTTTATTTTAGATTAAGGGGGTACACATGCATATTCATTACACAACCATATTGTGTAGTGGTGGAAATGGGGTCTCAGGTGGCCCATTCCCCAGACAGGGAACATTGTGCCCCATAGGTAGTGTCTCAACTCTAGTCCTTCCCTCCCCCGCTTATTGCTGTCCCCAGTGTCTATTATTTCCATCTTTGTGCTTGTTAAGCTCCCACACATGAGTGAGAACATGCAGTGTTTGATTTTCTGTTTCTGAGTCAGTGTAGTTAGGATGATGATTTCCAGCTCCATTCATAACATTTTATTTCTTTTTTTTTGAGTTGGAGTCTCACACTGAAGTGCAGTAGCACACTCCCAGCCACCGCAGCCTCGACCTGCTGGGCTCCGGTGATCCTTCTGCCTCAACCTTCCAAGTAGCTGGAACCACAGGCACGCACTACCGTGCCCGGCTAATTTTTGATTTATTGTAGAGATGAGGTCTCACCAAGTTGCCCAGGCGGGTCTCGAACCCGCAGGCTCAGGCAATCCCCTCACCTCAGTCTCCCAAAGCGTGGGACTACAGGCTGAGCCACTGAGCCTGGTATATTTTATTTCTCAACCAAAAAAAAAAACTGAAGCAATATAGCAAAATGTTATAATAAAGTTGGTTGGGTTAGATAATACATATTTTTTATATTCTCTATATGTTTCTGTATGCTTAAAATATATAATTTTTAAAAATAGTGGTAGAGGAAATGGTGATAACATTTGTGTATGATTAGTGTAGATTTTAGAGACCAGAGTTTTTCATTGGCTGATAATATTAGGTATTTACAAGATTATAGGTGACTTTTTTAAATTTATCTTTTTGCTTATCTGCTCTGCTGCTTCTAAATTTTCTGGTTTTCTGTAGTGAAATGGTGTTTTTTTTTTTTTAAGAGACGAGGTCTTACTATGTTGCCCAGACTGGTCTTGAACTCCTGGGCTCAAGCATTCCTCCTGCTTCGGCCTCCCAAAGTGCTGGGATTACAGGCATGAGCCACCACGCCTGGCTGGTATTACTTTTATAAAAAGAAAACAAATAAAAATGATAGCTCTTGGCAAAATATGTAAAGGCCATGTAGTTTTCACCAGGTCTACAATGAATAACCTTCACATGTAGGAAGGAGCCCTGGTGCCATTAGGTGTTTAATCGCTCCACAGTATTCCTGAGAGACCTCAGTTCCGTGTTTATTTGACTAGCTCCCTCTGAAAGGCATATATCAATGTAGTTAAGAGCTTGGACTTGAAGCCAGGCAACTTTTACATTACTTGAAAGGTTAGTTCATATATTATGAAGCAGGACATATTGCAAGGTATGTGACCTCTGGCCTGAATATGTTCAAAGAGGGACTGACTTGTTCAGACCTAATTGTGATCCTGAGGATAAGCAATGGAGTGCCAACTGCAAGCCACAGATTAATATTCTAAGGAATCCCTTTGATTAAGCTTTGATGTTGACGTTTTAATTGATTCTGTTTTAGGGCAACTTCTCAATCCGTACAGCCAAGATACAGCAACATGTGTGTGAAACCATCGTCCGCATCTTTAAAAGACATGGTATGTGTGCCTTTTTTAAAAATCATATTCCTTCTTTGCTGAGTGCAGTGGCTCACACCTGTAATCCCAGCACACTGGGAGACTGAGGTGGTCACTTGAGGCTAAGAGCTCCAGACCAGCCTGGGCAACATAGCAAGACCCCTGTCTCTACTAAAATAAAAGTAAACAAATAAATAAATCATATTCCTTCTCATAAGATTTTTTTTTTCATCAGGAGAAAGTACTGTTAGTGGAGTTGGGTATACCATATTTTACTTTTAAATTCAGTTACAAGCAAGCAATTGATGTCATGTGGATTTTAAGCTTAGTTTTACAGCTCAGCTTGTTGAGGAAAAACTGATTTGAATACCACAGCCCTACTACTAAAATGCAGTTGGTTTGTGGAGTCAGAAGTATGACTCCAAATATGATCAAACTGACAAACTTAACTCTAGGTGAGCTCTCTATTTGTAAATTCAGAGGTTGGAAGATGATTTCAGCGGTCAAGTATCAAATTACTTACCTGTCAGATTTGTGTTAGTATTAGGTTGCCTCCTAGGAAGACAGAGAACCTAATGATTCTTTTTTGTTCTAACTTGGTATAGGAGCTGTCCAGTTGTGTACCCCACTGCTGCTTCCCCAAAACAGACAAATATATGAGCACAACGAAGCCGCCTTATTCATGGACCACAGCGGGATGCTGGTGATGCTTCCTTTTGACCTGCGGGTGAGGCTGGGAACACTGTCCTGACAATCTGGATGCCATGCTTGGTCACAGGGATGGTGTCTCTGTTAAACAGTTGTCTCTACTGGTCAGTTTTTCCCCTGGGCTTATATTCTGAATGTTGCCTTTAGGAAATTTATTCCTAAGAGCGTTACAAGATAAGAGCATTATTGGAGTTTAGTAAACATTTGACCCTGAATGCACGCACCTTGCTGCTATCACAAGTGTTTATGGTTCTAAGAACCAGAGGAACCCTGGTTACAGGTGCCACCTGTACAATTCAGTGTTGAGCCCCTCCAGGTGACCCCAGCAGATCAACCTGGCCAACTCAGACAATTAAATGTCATTTGTTTGTATGTTTGTTTTTAACTTTCTGGCTAGATCTTCAGTAACATCCTAATGCCTAGAACAATTAAGTTCTTGAGATAGCAACTGTCTCTGCTAATTAGATGTGCTGAGTTTTGCCCATGTTTGCTTTCTTCTGACCCCCAGATACCCCCTCAACAGCAGCAATTTTACCAATCATTCACTCACAGGTGGGCTGCTAACAAGCCCACCTGTGATGCTGTCCGATAAACTAAGGAAAATATGCAAATGCATATGTCAGGCAAGGGTTTAATACCCTTCATGTACAGAAAATACATACGAGTGGAGACATGAGCAAAGGATTTAGCCAGGACGTTCTCAGAAGGCAAAATGCGCATGACTGATACACTTCTGAAAAGATGCCCAGCCTCACTAATAATAAGGAAGTGCAAAGCTATTTCAACTTCATCAGACTGGAAGAATGTTTAAATTAGTATCACCCAGAGATGACAAGAGTGTAGGAAACAAGGTACTTCCATATACTGCTGATGGAAATGTGAATTGCTAAACCTTTAGAAGAGTAATCTGAAGTTTATAACAAAATTTTTAAAAATTTGATGCATGTACTATATCCTTTTACCTAGCAATCTCACTTTGAGGAATTGATTCAAAAAAATAAAAACACATTACTGTATGAATGTTAAAAGGATGTTAATTGCCATATTATTGTAGTAGTTGAAAACTGAAGTCAACCCCTTTGGGTCTCCTCCCACTGTGGGAGCTTTTCTGTCCTCTCAATAAATCCTGCTTTAAAAAGAAAAAAACTGAAAACTGCATGTTTATCAATAGGAAAGTGGTTGAATAACTTGTCATCAGTATTATGGAAAATTAAGGGGCTATTAAAAAGAAAACTTAGAACTATATTTTTATATAGATCAAATATGTATATTTACATGTATGTATAAAATGGCAATATATGCATTTGGCCCTCTGTATCCTTGAGCTCTGTGTCCACAGATCCAACCAACTGCAGATATAAAATATGAAGAAAAAAAATTCCACAAAGTTCCAAAAAGCAAAACTTAAATTTGCCAAATGCTGACTTCTACGTTGCACCCACAAGAATGAAGTGATGTGTAGGCATTGTATTAAGTATTATAAGCAATCTAGGGATGATTTAAAGCATATGTGAGGATATGTGTATGATATATGCAAATACTATACCATTTTATATAAGGGACTTGGTATCTACTGATTTTGCTATCTTCAGGGGGTCCTGGAACCAAAACCCCATGGATGCCGAGGGATGACTATATATATTTAGACATATCCATGTTTATATTTGGTCTATAGGAATGTCCGTGGTATATTTTAGCTTTTTAAAAAGTAACTATCAAAGGAACTCTAATATCTCATTTTTTGTTATAGACAGAAAAATTTTTTTAAAAAACTGTGTACATAAGCCACACTGTATGTGCTTGCATGCCCTTTGTATCTGTGCAGGTATACACAGTCAGCCCTCATTTCCCTGGATTCCACATCCATGGATCCAACCAAGTGCAAGTGGAAAATATTTAGAAAAAAAAAATTCCACAAAGTTTCAAAAAGCAAAACTTGAATTTGCTACATTCACATGTGACTGAGCATGCACACCAACTTGTTTGTATCACCAAAAAGGGAGGTGTTAGAAATACACTCATTTTTCTGGAGTGGGTAATGAAATCTTTTATATCTATATCGTGTCACTTTTTGCAAGAGCAGGTTTTGTGTTTATGGTCTAAGAGGAAATTCTTTCCACGTTCCTGACTTCTTTTTTTTTTTTAATAGTAAATAAAGTGATTTGGGATTCTTCTGTGGTGGAGATAAATAAATAGCCAGTCAGACATTTGGACTATGTTTTAAAAAGAGTAGAAGTACAAACATTGACATAACTATACTTAAAACTGGCTTTTTTTTTTTCTTTAAATATTAGGACACTAATGTGCAGATTTTAAAACATCAGCTTCTTTTCTGTGAGCTGATATTCAAATGTAAAAAATAAAAAAATTGCTTGCTCATTAGTTAATGATACTATTTCAGATCTCTTGGGACAACCTGACAATGGCTTTATTTAGTTGTGGTTATTATTTGAGGGTGGTTATTAAGAATTTCTCCTAAGAGATCGATAGAAAGATCAGGAAATTCACCATAAGAGATAATGCCCATTTTGGTTGCATCATCATAAATGATATCTTCTAAAAATTCATACAGAACTAGATAACTTGCATCATTTTTAATTTGATGTAATAAAACTTTGGCAGAGTATATTTAACTAAAAGTGGATTTTTCTCAAACTTAAAAAAACCTAAGAAACTCCCCAGTGAATAAGGTTGGTGGTATGTCTAGCAGCAGCATCTACTGCTGACTGATGCACTGAGAACATTCCAATGCACTGCAATATCCTATATGCACTGCAAATGGTGAGCAGTGCATAACTTTGTCAATGTACTAAAGATCACTGAATTGAACACTTTAAAAGGGTGAACCTTATGGTATGTGAGTTATATTTCAATGAAGCTGTTCTTAAGAAACAAAAGGAATATGGTAGTTGGCACATCTTGACACTGACCTTTAAAACTGTTTTTTTACTTTTCAGGTCCCTTTTGCAAGATACGTGGCAAGAAATAATATATTGAATTTGAAAAGGTAAGAAACAATAGAGGGTTCCCTTTAGTAGACATGGGAAAGAAACCAAAGAAGAATGTTAGTAAGAATTCTGGGTTCAGGGTATTGAGCTTAGAATATGGTCCAATAGCCACAGTACCCCTTTCTATAGGGTGACTAGGACTGGGAGAAGGAATGTAGCAGGTAGGTACCATGATGTTCCTGCAGTCTATTCTGTGCCTTCTAAATGTCCCCAGGCAACATAACTAATTAGTTTCACAAATGGTTGCTTGATTTAAACATCTGGCTGTTCTTGATCACAGATGGCCCCTTTTAAAATTTAATTGGAGGGACAAATGGTCAATAGTCTCTCTGTGAAAACCGCCAACACAGGTAACTGAACAAAAGCTGCTTGTAGAGAAGTGGAGTAAAGCCAGCAGGAGCACTGAGCACTGAAGACCTCCAGGCACTCAGCACTGGAACAAGGCCTTCTGTACATTCATATACCACAGGGGTCCAACACTGAGATCTCCGTAAATTGGCGCTGTATTGTTGTCAATGAGGCACCCTACTTTAAAGCTCCTTTCTTCAAATGAAATCAAAGCTCTTTATGTGCTTTTATTCTAGCTACAAGTGAACAATTAATAATCATAGCCCTCAGGTCTGAGTATTCCTATGTAGAAAGCAATTACTTAAGGTAAGATTATTTTGTGTGTGCAATTTTCATCTCTATGTCAGACATTTAAAAAAATTAAGCCCTATAGTTTAAGAGTGGCAAAACTGGGAATTGGAACCTAGATCAGAAGGCAAGACTGCTCCAGGGCAGGTTAATATTTAAGCCCTCTTCATCATAACACTGATTAATTTTTTTCATACTTGTTTCATTTTTCTAGTTCAACAATTTCTGATACGTATTTGTTTCCAGTAAGCAATGACTTTAGAAATCTGGGTTTCTCTCTTCAGATACTGCATAGAACGTGTGTTCAGACCTCGCAAGTTAGATCGATTTCATCCCAAAGAACTTCTGGAATGTGCATTTGATATTGTCACTTCTACCACCAACAGCTCTCTGCCCACTGCTGAAATCATCTACACCATCTATGAAATCATCCAAGAGTTTCCAGCACTTCAGGTTCCTTTCTGTATTTTACATTCCAAGGATCCCACTAGAGTCCCTTACCAAGTATGAGGGGGAATACTACAACTACTGCAGACCTGCTTCTCAGTTTGTGCTGGCAATAAATCACATCTGTACTGAAGTAACTGACAAGAGTTTGATGATGTTGCTTTCAAGATCATCTCAGGCTCTTACCTCTGCCTTGACGGGAACTGGTTTTGTCTTGGACCATGGGTTCCCTTCTCTGCCCATTCTTGCAAAATGCAATAAATCAGGCTTAGATTCCTGGAATGCTTTTAGCATGTTCATGCCCCGTTAAGAACCCTCAGCAGTCCTTCCTACATCTGATCTCTTCACTCCCCTTTCACCTGTCTGCACTCTGCCTAGTGCAGCTCTCTGAGGCCTCCCTCCCCACCCCACACTCACATTCCCTTTTCCCCAGGAACTCTGGCTGCTCCCTCATTGACTGGTTGACCACCTTTTCTTCCCAGCTCTTCTCACAGCTCTCAATAGGAGATAACCACATGCTACCTTGAGTAGTGCTGGTTGTTTTCTCCACACAGAATGTATCCTCTTCAGGAATGAGCCGACGGGTTCACTTTTCCATATGCTCCATTGCACCCAGCTCAGCACACGGCTCACCACTCGGTGAATGCTCATGAATCGACTCATGTGAACAAAAGTAATAATTATTCCACCAGACTGTGCTTATAATCAGTTACTATTGAACCAGATCCTTCTTTGAAATCAACTCACTCAAGACTTTTTAATATAGCTGAAGATCAGTCAGAGTATTTTTGATAGGTAGATATAGATATAGATAAAATGTTGAATGAGATTATATTCTGTGAATGTAGCAATGTAAAAAGAATGTATAACTAGCAGGCCATATACTAAATTCAGTCCTTCCGTTGTGTTAGGATGATGAATTGGTGATAAGATTCCAGATTTGATCATGTACCTAGAATTGCTTTTATAATTGAAATAATAATTTTTATCTGTATCCCAGGAAAGAAATTACAGTATTTACTTGAGTCATACCATGTTATTGAAAGCAATACTCTTACACTGTGGAATCCCAGAAGATAAACTCAGTCAAGTCTATGTTATCCTATATGATGCTGTGGTAAGCAGTTAATTATTTTGACTTGATGTTGAAAGATAATAATAATAATAATAATTCCTGATTACTTCTTTACTGATTCAGCCATAAAGCTGAATGGGGAGTTTTAGCTCCTTCCCTCATTGCTTTAAGGTGAAAGAACCAATTGACTTTCGTTATATCAACAGTTAACAAGTATTCATTGAGCTTTAATTCTGTACTAAGCCCTGTACTACTAGTAACCTCCAGGGTGTTTTTTAAAAGGGTAACTTCTAATTTAAAAAAATAAAATCATCTTATTTAATTGTAAGATAATAAAGTTCTTCATTAACCTACTTATTAAGGCAAGAAGTCTCTGAGTAACTGGTCCTGATATTTGCCAATAATAACTTAAAAGATCATTAATCGTTAGTGAGCCCCTCTCTGTGTGCCAGGCATTGTTCTGAGCTCTTTATGTGGCTGAGCTCACTTCATCCTCACACCAGTGCTGCTATTATCCTTGCTTTATAGAGGCCAGGAAAAGGGAGTGCTTGTGTTGGGAATCGAGCATGCGTGCCCTGCACTTCATTCTCCAAGCTGCCTGTGCTTACAGTAAAGTCATGTAGAGATTTACATTGACTGAATTGGAGAAAGCAGCTTTCATCTCTGGTGGGCCTCGTTTACCACCTCTTCCTGTGGGGCTGGGGCTATGGCACCTCCAGTCACTCTTCCCTAATGCAGCCATGTCGCACTACTCATTACTTTACAGTATGTGTGTGTGTGCAGAGCCTGGAGGGGAAGCACTGAAGAAATAAGCTAGTGTTCTCTTACGGTGCTGGAATGGAGGCGAATGCTTGTTTTTTCTAATATCTCTTCATGCTGCAGTTTGTTTTCATAAGTAAGAGACATCCAGGAGATTTAGTGACTAACAGTGCAAGGCATTCTATAATTAAAACAGGATAAATAGTGGATTTACATTGGCTTATTGTTTTTATGCACCAAAAGATTTAACTAGCTTTTCTTTCATCTGGCAGGTACACATCAAGAGTCCAAACTTTACTGTTTGTTTCTGAGGGATTCTGTCCTCCACCTCTGTCCTCTGCTGCTGTTTGGCAGTGACAGAAACAACATGATATCAGTCAGACACTGGCAGAAACCCCCAGGGACTGTACAGGAGGCCTTCAGCTTGGGCTTGTTCATGTCCCACAGCCACAGTCTGCCTGCCAACATGGGAGGAAATGCTCAGGGTCTGGCTTTTTTTAGGGGAACACAAATCAAGATGGCTCCCCTCCCCACCCAAACAAATGCCCTGGCTGTCCAGATCTGGGTTGCCTCCCCATTCAACAAGTACAACTTTCCCCTTTTTAATTCTTTTATGTTGAGTTTTTCAGATTTTGAAATAAGCTAGTTATGGTTTTCTATGAATTTGGGAAAAAAGTTTTTTTAATCACAGAGTTCAATCCATCTTTTACAACTAGGAAATTGTGTCTCGTTCAGGACCCAATTTGGTGACTCTTATTATCTTTGTCTTCTGTATTAGACAGAGAAGCTGACAAGGAGAGAAGTGGAAGCTAAATTTTGTAATCTGTCTTTGTCTTCTAATAGTGTAAGTACTTTCTAATGGTATTATTACAGCTATCTTTGTAATTTTGTGATGCCAGAAAATGTCACTAAATTCTTGTTGCAGTAAGGTAGCAGAACTTCCTGCTGCTTCACAGCCATAGTTTTTCCCTTGAGTGTTAGATACCATGGCAACCTCTGGGATTAGGAGAAGAGAGAAACTAATGCTTTGGTCAAAGAACATCTCTCCATCTTCCCCTTGATGTGCTGTAATCATCCTGTTCTCTTTTGATCAGCAGATACTTTTCTTTACACCCCTTACCGAGCTGTGCTTGGTGGAGCCTCCTGCGGGGCAGATCTAGCATTAGTTGTTCTCTTCTGAAATAGATTGTCTGGGACTAGAAGGAGGCACAGAGCGCCATGGATTTATCTAGGGAAACTCCAGCTCTTCTAACTTATCAGAATTGAATTCAAGTTCTTGCTTTTCGGGTACATCTCTTAATCCTGAAATTTTACATTGGATCCCATTGGCATTAAGGAAAATCTTATGGTGTAAACAGTTTGTTGTATTCTCAATACAGGCGTCAGATTGATCCCAGATCTTTGGCATAGTCTCCCACACTTAACTGAGCAGCTGCACAACAGAAGACAATAGAGATTTTATAGATTTTCCTGAATATTTATATAAGAATATTTTTTTTAACTTTCCCAGAACTCTCTAGCCCCTGGTCTGACACTCAAACACAGGATTCTGTGGTGATCAACAAAATTCACATCTGGGGTATATTAAAATATGCTTGTGAGCAGACCATGCAAAGTCACTCCATTTTTTGGACACCTACAGAGTATCAGGCATAGTGGCAGGGATAGAAAAAGGAGTAGGTTGAGGAGTCCACAGACTTCATTCAACTTTTTAATTCATATGGACCTTTAAAAAGCCACAAGAGAATACTCACAGCATATAACTGCTCTCAGCTCTTCAAAATCATTTTCACAGAGCACCCATTAGCCACATTTTTAAAAATCCACACATTTGCAGGTAGGGAAAGTAAACCAGATGCGTAGCACTGAGAGTTCTGAAAATTGAGCCAGGCTAAATCTTAAGTATTTAATATTTGAGATATGAATGATATTCAGAGTGATCCAATAGCATACTATTCAAATATGAAGAATGATATGTACATATGCTCTAAACATGGACACAGCACATACCTGTGTGCAGAAATAATCCCAGGTATAAATAGCACAAAGAATCTGTACAAGAGACTATCCTGTTCGGTGATTCTATACCCAAAATTTCAAGCCCAAAAGATTCTTTTAACTATTGCCACATTTCAGAGAGTCTTACAAATATCACACACTTGCGCATGATTGCCACAGTGGCTGCTAAAATGTTGGCTTCTTTTCTTACTGCTAAATCTCTATCCACTGGATATTTGTTGATGCTAAGCAATCTTTAGTACTTGTGTGTTTGATAGGTTTAAAAATAGAAAAAATAGTATCTAAGAAAAACATTTGGTATTTTTATTACTTTTAAATGGAACTCTAAAGATATTAGAAAGGGGAGTGGAAATATTGCAAAAGAGTTTCCAGTATCTTGCCCAGTGTTCTTATTTCACAGATGTTGTGATTTGTCCAGAGTCACATGGGGTTAGTTGATGGCAGGATGAACACCAAAACCTGGGGATAGTGAGTGACTCCAGTGCTTCTGGAAAGTTTATTAATACGGTAATTTAATGTTGAAATGTATTGAGAAGAAATCATTTTTATTTTATTAAAAAGAAACATTTTAAGGCAGAGGCAAGAGGATTGCCTGAGTCCACGGGTTTGAGACCAACCTGGGCAACTTGGAGAGACTTCATCTCTACAATAAGTAAAAAAAAAAATAAAAAATTAGTCAGGGATAGTGGCTTACACCTGTCATTCCAGCTACTCGGAAGACTGAGGCAAAAGGACCTCCTGAGCCCAGCAGGTCGAGGGTGTGGTGGCCATGAGCATGCACATTCCAGCCTGGGTGACAGAGTGAGACTCCGACTCAAAAAAAAGGAAACATTTTAAACCTAAGACTTACGATTTTAAATCTAGAATTTTATCTTTAATATAGTAAATCAGGCTGGGCTCGGTGGCTCAGCCTGTAATCCCGCACTTTGGGAGGCCGAGGTGAGTGGATCGCCTGAGCCCGCGGGTT